>NW_025534815.1:107500-148431 GCF_020615455.1 Coregonus clupeaformis
GGTGCTGGTATTAACCATGATATCTAATGGTTTTTAACCCTGTAGGTACTGGTATTAACCATGATATCTAATGGTTTTTAACCCTGTAGGTACTGGTATTAACCATGATATCTGATGGATTTTAACCCTGTAGGTACTGGTATTAACCATGATATCTGACTGTTTTTAACCCTGTAGGTACTGGTATTAACCATGATATCTGACTGTTTTTAACCCTGTAGGTACTGGTATTAACCATGATATCTGACTGTTTTTAACCCTGTAGGTACTGGTATTAACCTTGATATCTGACTGTTTTTAACCCTGTAGGTACTGGTATTAACCATGATATCTGACTGTTTTTAACCCTGTAGGATACTGGTATTAACCATGATATCTGATGGATTTTAACCCTGTAGGTACTGGTATTAACCATGATATCTGATGGTTTTTAACCCTGTAGGTACTGGTATTAACCATGATATC
This sequence comes from Coregonus clupeaformis, assembly GCF_020615455.1. NCBI lineage: Eukaryota > Metazoa > Chordata > Actinopteri > Salmoniformes > Salmonidae > Coregonus > Coregonus clupeaformis. The sequence continues at coordinate 107,966 of NW_025534815.1, forward strand.
TGACTGTTTTTAACCCTGTAGGTACTGGTATTAACCATGATATCTGACTGTTTTTAACCCTGTAGGTACTGGTATGACCAACAGCCTGATAATGCAGGTCCTACTCGGGATGAGGACTGTGCTGAGATAGACAAAGATCAGAGTCCTCTGGAGGCCTGGAATGACTTTTCATGTGGCAGCAAACTCAACTGGATTTGTGAGAAAGTGGTTTAATATCACCATGACAACATACTGTAACACATACAGTTGCCCAAAGTGGACACATCTCTATCTCTCTCTCTCTCTCTCTCTCTCTCTCTCTCTCTCTCTCTCTCTCTCTCTCTCTCTCTCTCTCTCTCTCTCTCTCTCTCTCTCTCTCTCTCTGTCTCTCTCTGTCTCGCTCTCTCTCTCTCTCTCTCTCTCTCTCTCTCTCTCTCTCTCTCTCTCTCTCTCTCTCTCTCTCTCTCTCTCTCTCTCTCTCTCTCTCTCTCTCTCTCGCTCTCTCTCTCTCTCTCTCTCTCTCTCTCTCTCTCTCTCTCTCTCTCTCTTTCTTTCTCTCTCGCTCTCTCTCTCTCTCACACACTCTCTCACTGTCTGAAACCCACACACACACACACACACCCTCACACACACAGAAACGCTCACACACGCATGCAAACACACCTATTGTTGTATTTGTTTGTAGTGTCATATTAATAAAAGTCCTATTCATTTCCTGTTTGTAGCTTCCTGTGTACCAGTAGTTATGTTTGACACATCATCAAATACAACATGAAGTTAGTACATTTGACTTTGTGCACACACTACATGCAGTGCATTTCATCAATTACAATTCAAATACATTCTTCTTACTTGCTACAGATATTTAAATGCTCCAATTTAGATCGGGTGCAAACATTCTCAACAGTACGAAACCACCATTACATAGAGTGTATAGGAGTTGACTGCATCACCAATTAATTAGTGTAGAATAGATATCAAAGGGTATCAAAGCATGTTACTTAATCATCTTTGACAGTCAGTCTTTGTTGTCAAGTTACATATGAGCACAATATCAAATGCTCATATTTGTTCCCCTATATGGGTCCCGAAAGAGGGAAGTGAAGTGGATATTTTCTTTGGTTCAACCAGCTGTCAGTCAAAAACTCCTCAACCAATCAGGTTCATTAAGATAGAGGAGAGCCCCGGTGGTTACTGTTGTCATCTCGTCTTCACTGGTTAATCCTACCCACCCTCAATATCGACTTTGAGCTGTTTCAAGTGTCACATCTTTTGTAGCTGGCCGTGACCGGGAGACCCATGGGGCGGCGCACTATTGGCCCAGCGTCGTCCAGGGTAGGGGAGGGAATGGTCGGCAGGGATGTAGCTCAGTTGGTAGAGCATGGCGTTTGCAACCCCAGGGTTGTGGGTTTGATTCCCACGGGGGGCCAGTATGATTATTATCTTTTTTATAATAATGTATGCACTCACAGCTCTGGATAAGAGCGCCTGCTAAATGACTAAAATGTAATGTAAATAATGACCCATGTTTGTAGTCCTGGACCTCCTGAACATGTTGGTGTATATTTGGGAGTAAACAGAGGGTCCAAATCAGCAGAAAGGTGAAAGGAAGAGGGAGTTCTGGAAACTCCCTGAATTATCTTGGGGCTGTTACATATGATATTTAATATATGTTAACAGCTAGACTTTGTTCTCCACTTCCCCTCTATGATCTATATCTTCCTGGTATGATAGTGTCCTGTCCATCATCACAAATAGCAAGTCCCATTCCCTGGGCAGGAGGACTGTGTTGAGATATACTCTGGACAAGATGACCATGTAGAGACATGGAATGATTTATATTGTGCCGCAGAAAATGGTTTAGCAATAACCACTGTAACAATCTCTCACACGCACACATGCACATAAGTACGTACACAAGTATGCAAACCTGTTCTATTTTTTGTATTAGCATAGCCACAACTACCTGTGTCATTATGTTGATACTTCCCTAGAGTTAACACCTACAGCAGTCACACTGACAGAGACACACAGATGACTCAGAGACAGAGATATCACTAGAAGCAGAGACTTAACGTATAGAGGGCTTGCAGTTGACGTACGACGCCTCCTGGCGGCCATGTTGGAAGACCACCACATTAATTCTAGAAGCAGAGACTTAATGTATAGTAGACCTACATAGAAAGAAAGACCCAGGCATTGTTAAAGATGTCAAAGGTCATCTATGCTGAGCCAGATATGAACAAGAAGGTCAAGTTTGACAGAGGTGAGATGGAGGAGAGGTTGTGGATATCTACATCAGTGCAGACACCCTGAGAGACGGTGAGACCAGCACCAAGAGAGAAGAGACAGCAGACACTGCTCCTAATAATGGACCAGGAGACCAGTACTCAGGTAACACAAATACACACAGACACACACACACACACACACACACACACACACACACACACACACACACACACACACACACACTCAACCCTATTAGAGGAGAAGGTCCATGGTCCCTCCCCTAGGATTGTATTCTCCAATGTGTTTTGAGAAGGAGGGGAGGACAGAGGTTGCAAGGAGGAATTGAGGAAATATTTTCAGTTGGTTCCACCAGCCAAATTCTACACCATAACTCTCCCTCTCTCTCTCTCTCTCTCTCTCTCTCTCTCTCTCTCTCTCTCTCTTTTTTTCTCTCTCTCTCTCTCTCTCTCTCTCTCTCTCTCTCTCTCTCTCTCTCTCCCTCTCCCTCTCCCTCTCCCTCTCCCTCTCCCTCTCTCTCTCTCTCTCGCGTTTATGATCACCAGGGCTGCTCCTCTCTTCAGACAGTCCTGTCTGCTCTCCTCACAGGTTTTCTTCTCAGTAGAGAGGAACAAGTATTCAAGTAGTCAAAGTATTCTTCTGTGTGTCTCAGTTGATAAAAGCATCCCACTGGGCACAGACGTCAGTTCAGTTTTTATTTACACATGATTCAGTTGTCAGCATTAGTGATGTAAGGTGTGTGTGTGTGTGTGTGTGTGTTTGTATGTGTGTGTGTTCCTCTGCAGATGGAAGACCAAGACTCTACAGGCTTGCTGATGTGTGTTCTACAAGTCACTCTCAACATCTCCCTGAGGCTGGCTATCTGTGAGTGAGGATTTGTCACAAATGACACTCTATTAGTGCACTACGTTTGACCAGGGTCCATAGGGCTCTGGTCAAAGTAGGGTACTACAGGGAATAGGGTGCCATTTATGATGCAGATAAATGTATTTCATTATCACACTATAGTTCTGTTCTCACAAAGCAAGGATCACAATTCAAATGAGACTTGATGCTGCATAGCTTGTGGGACCAGTAGTTTGTCAATATTGTTGGCACACACAAGAAAGAATGTCTACGTCGTCCACAGAGAACTGAGAGACCATAAGTGCCCTACCGACCATGGCACATAAGGCTTTGGTCCAAATGACTGCACTATATAATAAATAGGGTGCCATTTGGGATGCATTCTAGGAGCTTCTCTTCTCTTTCTTTCAGCCCGCTCCAATGAAGAGTTAGAGGATAAGCATGGCTGGAGGGAGTTTACACCATGTTCCTCACACCAGTTCATTTCAATCCATGACACTTCAGGAGAAGGGTAGAGAATCTGAATTTAGACCCAGTGTGTACCCCAGTGTAGTCTGCTGAAGGGAGAACGGCTCATTATAATGGCTGGGATGGAGCCAATGGAATGACATCAACCACATGGTTTTCCACTCAGTCACCGTCTCAGTGTATCCGAGAATAATATCGACGAATACACTGAGACGGTGACTGAGTTAATCAGGAAGTGTATAGGAGATGTTGTACCCACTGTGACTATTAAAACCTACCTTAACCAGAATCTGTGGATAGATGGCAGCATTCGCGCAAAATTGAAAGCGCAAACCACCGCATTTAACCATGGCAAGGTGACTGGGAATATGGCAGAATACAAACAGAGTAGTCATTCCCTCTGCAAGGCATTCAAACAGGCAAAATGTCAGTATAGAGACAAAGTGGAGTCGCAATTCAACGGCTCAGACACAAGACGTATTTGGCAGGGTCTATAGACAATCACGGACTACAAAAGGAAAATCAGCCATGTCGCGGACACCGACGTCTTGCTTCCGGATAAGCTTAACACCTTCTTTGCGTGGCCGACGTGAGTAAGACATTTAAACTTGTTAACCCTCGCAAAGCTGCCGGCCCAGACGACATCCCTAGCCGCGTCCTCAGAGCATGCGTAGACCAGCTGGCTGGTGTGTTTACAGACATATTAAACCTCTCCCTATCCCAGTCTGCTGTCCCCACTTGCTTCAAGATGGCCACCATTGTTCCTGTACACAAGAATGCAAAGGTAACTGAACTAAATGACTATCGCCCAATAGCACTCACTTCTGTCATCATGAGGTGCTTTGAGAGACTATTCAAGGATCACATCACCTCTACCTTACCTGTCACCCTAGACCCACTTTAATTTGCTTACCGCCCCAAAAGATCCACAGACGATGCAATCGCCATCACACTGCACACTGCCCTATCCCATCTGGACAAGAGGAATACCTATGTAAGAATGCTGTTCATTGACTATAGCTCAGCATTCAACACCATAGTACCCTCCAAGCTCATCATTAAGCTCGAGGCCCTGCGTCTGAACCCCGCCCTGTGCAATTGGGTCCTGGACTTCCTGACGGGCCGCCCCCCAGGTGGTGAAGGTAGGAAACATCACCTCCACTTCGCTGATCCTCAACACTGGGGCCCCACAAGGGTGCATGCTCAGCCCCCTCCTGTACTCCCTGTTCACCCATGACTGCGTGGCCAAGCAGGCCTCCAACTCAATCATCAAGTTTGCAGACGACACAACAGTAGTAGGCTTGATTACCAACAACGACGAGACAGCCTACAGGGAGGAGGTGAGGGCTCTGGGAGTGTGGTGCCAGGAAAATAACCTCTCACTCAACTTCTACAACGCAAAGGAGATGATCGTGGACTTCAGGAAACAGCAGAAGGAGCACCCCCCTATCCACATCGACGGGACCGCAGTGGAGAAGGTGGAAAGTTTCATATTCCTCAGTGTACATATCACTGACAAACTGAAATGGTCCACCCACACAGACATCAGGAGGCTGAAGAAATTTGGCTTGTCACCTAAAACCCTCACAAACTTTTACAGATGCACAATTGAGTGTCCTGTTGGGCTGTATCCCCGCCTGGTACTGCAACTGCACCGCCCACAACCGCAGGGCTCTCCAGAGGGTGGTGCGGTCTGCACAACGCATCCCCGGGGGCAAACTACCTGCCTTCCAGGACACCTACAGCACCCGATGTCAAAGGAAGGCCAAAAGATCATCAAGGACAACAACCACCCGAGCCACTGCCTGTTCACCCTGCTATCATCCAGAAGGCAAGGTCAGTACAGGTGCATCAAAGCTGGGACCGAGAGACTGAAAAACAGCTTCTATCTCAAGGACATCAAACTGTTAAATATCCATCACTAGCAGAGAGTCTGCTGCCTACATACAGACTTGAAAATCACTGGCCACTTTAATAAATGGAGCACTAGTCATTTAAATAATGTTACTTTAATCATGTTTGCATATCTTGCATTAATCATCTCATGTGTATATACTGTATTCTGTACTATTCTACTGTATCTTAGTCTATGCCGCTCTGACATTTCTCGTCTATATATTTATATATTCTTAATTCCATTCCTTTACTTAGATTTGTGTGAATTCGGTATATGTTGTGAAATTGTTAGATATTACTTGTTAGATATTACTGCACTGTCGGAGCTAGAAACACAAGCATTTCACTAAACCCTCAATAACATCTGCTAAACACGTGTATGTGACCAATAACAATTGATTTGATTTGATTTTTAACACCCTACAAGGGTTAAATGGAAGAAGTTTGGAACCAAACTGAGCAATCGGGGGAGAAGGGCCTTGGTCAGGGAGGTGACCAAGAACCCGATGGTGACTCTGACAGAGCTCCAGAGTTCCTCTGTGGAGATGGGAGAACCTGCAGCACTTCACCAATCTGGCCAGACGGAAGCTACACCTCTGTTAAGGGCACCTAATAGCCCGCTTGGAGTTTGCCAAAAGGCACCTAAAGGACTCTCAGACCATGAGAAATAAGATTCTCTGATCTAATGAAACCAATATTGAACTCTTTGGCCTGAATGCCAAGCGTCACGTCTAGAGGAAACCAGGCAGCGCTCATCATCTGGCCAATACCATCCATACGGTGAAGCATTGTGGTGGCAGCATCATGCTGTGGGGATGTTTTTCAGCGACAGGGACTGGGAGACTAGTCAGGATTGAGGGAATGATGAGCAGAGAAAAGTACAGAGAGATCCTTGATGAAAACCTGCTCCACGGCGCTAAGGACATTAGACTGGCGCAAATGTTCACCTTCCAACAGAACAACGACCGTAAGCACACAGCCAAGACAACGCAGGAGTGGTTTTGGACAAGTCTCTGAATGTCCTTGAGTGACCCAGCCAGAGCCTGCACTTGAACCCGATCGAACATAATAATAATAATATGCCATTTAGCAGACGCTTTTATCCAAAGCGACTTACAGTCATGCGTGCATAATTATATATTTTTTGTGTATGGGTGGTCGCGGGGATTGAACCCACTACCTTGGCGTTACAAGCGCCGTGCTTTACCAGCTGAGCTACATCTCTGGAGAGACCTGAAAATAGCTGTGCAGCGACACTCCCCATCCAACCTGACAGAGCTTGAGAGGATCTGCAGAGAAGAATGGGAGAAACTCCCCAAATACAGGTGTGCCAAGCTTGTAGCGTCATACCCAAGAAGACTCAAGGCTGTAATCGCTGCCAAAGCTGCTTTAACAAAGTAGAGTAAATTTGCAAACATTTCCAAAAACCTGTTTTTGCTTTGTCATTATGGGGTATTGTGTGTAGAATGATGAGGAAAAAACAATTTAATCCATTTTAGAATTACAGTGGATTTCAAAAGTATTCACCCCACTTTGCATTTTCCCTATTTTGTTGCCTGGAGTTTCTATCATTTGATTTACACAACATGCCTACCACTTTGAAGATGCAAAATATATTTTTTTGTGAAACAAACAAGAAATAATACAATAAAACAGAAAACTTGAGCGTGCATAACTATTCACCCCCCAAAGTCAATACTTGTGATGTGGTGGTGTTGAAGGAGTCAGGCGCAGGAGGGTAAATCACAGAATAACAGGCTTTAATCCGCAAAATACAGGTTTACGCAGAAATGCGTCAAACACACTCCAGGGCACAAAACAGGTGAACTGGAAAATACAAGGCACACGGGAAAATATTCCCGTCGAACAAAATACACGCGCTCCACCGAGCTTCACTAACCTCCACAATAAACAATCACCCCACAAGGACAAGGGGGCAGAGGGAACACTTATACACAGACTAATTAGGGGATTAGAACCAGGTGTGTGTGATAACAAGACAAGACAATTGTGATGATGATTGGGGTGGCAGTGGTTAGTACTCCGTTGACAACGAACGCCGAAGCCTGCCCGAACAAGGAGGGGAGGCAGCCTCGGCCGAAGTCGTGACAGTACCCCAAACCCCGACGCGCAGCTCCAGCAGCGCCAACCCCGGCCTCGGTGACGGCCAGGAGGATGCGGAGCAGGGCGAGCCGGATGGCTCGCCCTGCTCCGTCCTCACCGGGATCGTCCTCACCGGGATCCAGCACCGTTCCTCCGGACCGTAACCCTCCCACTCCACGAGGTACTGAAGGCCCCACAACCGACGCCTCGAATCCAGGATGGCACGGACAGAGTACGCCGGGATCCCCTCGATGTCCAGAGGAGGTGGAGGAACCTCCCGCACCTCAGACTAATGGAGCGGACCAACCACCACCGGCCTGAGGAGAAACACATGAAACGAGGGGTTAATACGGTAATCAGGGGGGAGTAACAACCTATACGTAACCTTATTGATTCTCCTCAGGACTTTGAACGGCCCCACAAACCGCGGGCTCAGTTTCCGGCAGGGCAGGCGGAGGGGCAGATTCCGGGTCGAGAGCCAGACCCGATCCCCCGGTACGAAGACCGGAGCCTCACTGCGGTGACGGTCAGCGTTGGCCTTCTGACGACGCACGGCACGCTGGAGGTGAACGTGGGCAGCGTCCCACGTCTCCTCCGCGTGTCGAAACCAGTCATCTACCGCAGGAGCCTCGGTCTGGCTCTGGTGCCACGGTGCCAGACCGGTTGGTAACCTAAAACACATTGGAATGGTGTTAGGTTAGTAGAGGAGTGGCGGAGAGAGTTCTGGGCATATTCTGCCCATGGCAAGAACACCGACCACTCCCCCGGCCGGTCCTGGCAGTAGGACCGCAGGAACCTACCCACATCCTGATTTACTCGTTCCACCTGCCCATTTGACTCGGGGTGGAACCCAGAGGTCAGGCTGACCGAGACCCCCAGACGTTCCATGAACGCCTTCCAAACCTTGGACGTGAACTGGGGACCTCGGTCGGACACGATACCCCACCACCATCTACATCACCCGGTCCTAACAGCAACGTCCACCTTCCCCTCCTGGAGCGGTTAGATGGCACCCCAGCTCACTGTAGGGGGTTTCTCCTGCAGCGTGACCTCCATCTTGCATGTAATGCCGGGACGGCCTCCGAGAGGGACAAGGTGGCATTGGTGATTTCAGTGCTGACAGGCCGGGCTCTGGAGTGGGCGCACGCCGTCTGGGAGAGGGACGGTCCAGAAGTACAGTCCTATGAGCACTTCAACCAACTCTTCCGTGCCATTTTCGACCACCCAACAGAAGGCCGAGAGGGAGGTGAGAGTCTCCTCCATCTGCGCCAGAGGTACAGGACAGCATCTGAGTAAGCTCTGGATTTCCTGACGGTGGCTGTGTCCACTGGCTGGAACGACCAGGCCCTGTTGACGGTTTTCCTCAGCAGGCTACAGGTGGACGTCCAGACTGAGCTGGCCTGTGGCAATGAGGACCTGCCCCTCCGCCTGCCCTGCCGGAAGCTGAGCCCGCAGTTTGTGGGGCCGTTCAAAGTCCTGAGGAGAATCAATGAGGTGACGTACAGATTACAGCTCCCCGTCAATTACCGTATCTCACCCTCATTTCATGTATCTCTCCTCAGGCCGGTGGAAGCTGGTCCCTTGGCTAGTGCTGGACGTAGAGGCGTCCGCAGCCTACTCCGTCCGCAACCTGCTGGACTCAAGGTGTTGTGGGGGGTCTCTCAAGTACCTGGTTGACTGGGAGGGGTACGGTCCCGAAGAGCGGTGCTGGGTTCCGGCGTGGGACGTCCAGGACCGTGTCTCCGGGGTCATCCCCAAGGTCGGCTGCGCCCCGCTGCTGGAGCAGCGCCTCGTGGGGGTGCACTGTCACACCAGCCTTCGCTTTGGCTCAGTAGTTCAAAACCTGCGACTGCCTACTCCTCTCTACACTTGTGACAACCAGCCTCCTGCTTGAATGTGATTAGATACAGAAAACAGTGTGACCTGCAGTTGGACACAGACAGAGGGCAGAACGGTACTGAGAGGACACCCACACACTGCACGCCACACGCAGGCACACGCACACACACCCACACACACGTAAAGTTGCCCTTTTAAACCTCTGATAAAGATCCAGATATAGATTTCCCCCACCACCTCTGAATAACTCTTCACACTGATGTCACACAGAGACAGCATACATAGAAAAATAAGGCCTCTATATGGCATAAGGCCATTGGAGATGTATGTGATGAAATCGGTGTCTGGCCACAGAGAACAAGCCATAACGTGACCTCTGTTTGAAGGCTGGGGAGTCAAAGCCTCAGTAATGCTATTAGATCTATGTGTGAATTCAGAGTGACCAATATTTTATCTGCTAAAATAGATGATCACTTCAATTATATCTTGAAATGTTTAAAACGGATGTGCACGGTGGGAAAAAAACATGTTTCCATTAGCTAAAGTTGGGGGAGTCATGTGGTGGCCAGTGATGTGTTGACTTGACAGTTTCCCCTTCACTGTGGTTGGCAGTTTAAAAAGAAGTGTCACTACCATAAGTCACACAGACACAGGACAGTGCAGGGAGAAGACACAGGTACAACATTAGAGCTGAGGTAAGAAGTAGAAGTTACTGTATTTGACCACAAGTGTGTTAAGATGTCAGAGGGAGTCTATGAAAACAGATGGATTTGAAGATGATGAGCCTGATGCAATGAAGAACACAGACATTGATGGCCAATTATATGCCAACGTAAGAGCCTTCAAGCCTAGTCCAATAGATGGAGTTGTTACTTCATGTAAGATTGCACGCTCTCTCACACACACACACACACACACATACACACGCCACAAACACATTACAAAGGTGAGATCACTCTGTAGTACTATAGCTTTTTTTCCCCAATCCTGGATGATGCGGTAAAACATATTACCAAAGTTCTTACTTGAATAATTTGTGATTCAGTTCATGTTCAGTGGTGGAAGAGACCCTCTGGAGTTGCTGCAGTGTGTCTGGGGCTGCTGTGTGTTCTCCTACTGGCTGGGATCATAGGCCTGTCAGTCTACTGTAAGTTTAGTATGTTGTCACTGAGACTTAAGTAGCCTACTTAATAATATTGAATCATCAATGGTGTGGTAGTTTACAGATGGAGTCATTGGTCATCACGACTCAGAGAGAGACCAGCTACAGACCAGTTACAACAACCTGACTGAAGAGAGAATGCAGCTACAGACCAGTTACAACACCCTGACTAGAGAGAGACCAGCTACAACACCCTGACTAGAGAGAGAGACCAGCTACAGACAAGTTACCACAATCTGACTGAAGAGAGAGACCAGCTACAAACTGGTTACAACAACCTGATTAAGAGCAAGACCAGCTAGAGACTAGCTACAATAACCTGACTAAAGAAAAAAACAAGTTGCAGACCAACTGGGTTATATGGTGAGTGCAGTTCAATCATTTCATTTAGTATATAGACGAGATATAGTATATTTTTAGACTTTTTTGTGAGAAACCCTGTCTGGATGGATGATGGAAGTTTGGACCCAGCTGTTATTATCTCTCCTCCACGATGAACACATCTGGGGGCGGTCAGAAGGAGTGCAGAACAATGGGTGGAGAGTTGGTTGTTATAACCAGCAGCGAAGAACAGGTAATAGATAATACATTAGTAATACTATAATACTGTTTTTTTATTATCATCTACTTCTCTGATTAGTATTCAACATATGTAACCAACTGTATCACCAATGTTCATGTCACTGTCAATTTATAAAATATATTTCCTCTCAGAAACGCAAGTTTGAATGAAATTATACTGAACAAAAATGTAAATGCAACATGTAAAGTGTTGGTCCCATGTTTCATGAACTGAAATAAAAGATCCCTGAAATTTTCCATATGCACAAAACGCTTATTTCTCTCAAATTTTGTGCCTAACTTTAACGTCCCTGTTAGTGAGCATTTCTCTTTTGCCAAAACATTTTACATTTACATTTTACATTTTAGTCATTTAGCAGACGCTCTTATCCAGAGCGACTTACAGGAGCAATTAGGGTTAAGTGCCTTGCTCAAGGGCACATTTACGTCATTTAGCAGATGCTCTTATCCAGAGCGACTTACAAATTGGTGCATTCACCCTATAGCCAGTGGGATAACCACTTTACAATTTTTTTTTTTTTTTTTTTTTGGGGGGGGGGGGGGTAGAATGATTACTTTATCCTATCCCAGGTATTCCTTAAAGAGGTGGGGTTTCAAATGTCTCCGGAAGGTGGTGAGTGACTCTGCTGTCCTGGCGTCGTGAGGGAGCTTGTTCCACCATTGGGGTGCCAGAGCAGCGAACAGTTTTGACTGGGCTGAGCGGGAACTATGCTTCCGCAGAGGAAGGGGAGCCAGCAGGCCAGAGGTGGATGAACGCAATGCCCTCGTTTGGGTGTAGGGACTGATCAGAGCCTGAAGGTACGGAGGTGCCGTTCCCCTCACTGCTCCATAGGCAAGCACCATGGTCTTGTAACGGATGCGAGCTTCAACTGGAAGCCAGTGGAGTGTGCGGAGGAGGGGGGTGACGTGAGAGAACTTGGGAAGGTTGAACACCAGACGGGCTGCGGCATTCTGGATGAGTTGTAGGGGTTTAATGGCACAGGCAGGGAGGCCAGCCAACAGCGAGTTGCAGTAATCCAGACGGGAGATGACAAGTGCCTGGATTAGGACCTGTGCCGCTTCCTGTGTAAGGCAGGGTCGTACTCTCCGAATGTTTTAGAGCATGAACCTGCAGGATCGGGTCACCGCCTTGATGTTAGCGGAGAACGACAGGGTGTTGTCCAGGGTCACGCCAAGGCTCTTCGCACTCTGGGAGGAGGACACAACGGAGTTGTCAACCGTGATGGCGAGATCATGTAACGGGCAGTCCTTCCCCGGGAGGAAGAGCAGCTCCGTCTTGCCAGGGTTCAGCTTGAGGTGGTGATCCGTCATCCATACTGATATGTCTGCCAGACATGCAGAGATGCGATTCGCCACCTGGTTATCAGAAGGGGGAAAGGAGAAGATTAGTTGTGTATCGTCAGCGTAGCAATGATAGGAGAGGCCATGTGAGGATATGACAGAGCCAAGTGACTTGGTGTATAGGGAGAATAGGAGAGGGCCTAGAACTGAGCCCTGGGGACACCAGTGGTGAGAGCACGTGGTGCGGAGACAGCTTCTCGCCACGCCACTTGGTAGGAGCGACCGGTCAGGTAGGACGCAATCCAGGAGTGAGCCGCGCCGGAGATGCCCAGCTCGGAGAGGGTGGAGAGGAGGATCTGATGGTTCACAGTATCAAAGGCAGCAGACAGGTCTAGAAGGACAAGAGCAGAGGAGAGAGAGTTAGCTTTAGCAGTGCGGAGAGCCTCCGTGACACAGAGAAGAGCAGTCTCAGTTGAATGACCAGTCCTGAAACCTGACTGGTTTGGATCAAGAAGGTCATTCTGAGAGAGATAGCAAGAGAGTTGGCTAAAGACGGCACGCTCAATAGTTTTGGAAAGAAAAGAAAGAAGGGATACTGGTCTGTAGTTGTTGACATCAGTGGGATCAGTGTTGGTTTTTTGAGAAGGGGTGCAACTCTCGCTCTCTTGAAGACGGAAGGGACATAGCCAGCGGTCAAGGATGAGTTGATCAGCGAGGTGAGGTAGGGGGAGAAGGTCACCCGAGATGGTCTGGAGAAGAGAGGAGGGGATGGGGTCAAGCGGGCAGGTTGTTGGGCGGCCTGCAGTCACAAGTCGCAGGATTTTATCTGGAGAGAGAGGGAGAAAGAAGTCAAAGCATAGGGTAGGGCAGTGTGAGTAGGACCAGCAGTGTCATTAGACTTAACAAACGAGGATCGGATGTCGTCAACCTTCTTTTCAAAGTGGTTGACGAAGTCATCCACAGAGAGAGAGGGGGGGAGGATTCAGCAGGGAGGAGAATGTGGCAAAGAGCTTCCTAGGGTTAGAGGCAGATGCTTGGAATTTAGAGTGGTAGAAAGTGGCCTTAGCAGCAGAAACAGATGAAGAAAATGTAGAGAGGAGGGAGTGAAAAGATGCCAGGTCGGCAGGGAGTTTACTTTTCTTCCATTTCCGCTCCGCTGCCCGGAGCTGTGTTCTGTGAGCTCGCAATGAGTCATCAAGCCACGGAGCTGGAGGGGAGGACCGAGCCGGCCGGGAGGATAGGGGACACAGAGAGTCAAAGGATGCAGAAAGGGAGGAGAGGAGGGTTGAGGAGGCAGAATCAGGAGATTGGAGGGAGAAGGATTGAGCAGAGGGAAGAGATGATAGGATGGAAGAGGAGAGAGTAGTGGGAGAGAGAGAGCGAAGGTTGCGGCGGCGCATTACCATCTGTGTAGGGGCAGAGTGAGTAGTGTTGGAGGAGAGCGAGAGAGAAAAGGAAACAAAGTAGTGGTCGGAGACATGGAGGGGGAGTTGCAGTGAGATTAGTAGAAGAGCAGCATCTAGTAAAGATGAGGTCAAGCGTATTGCCTGCCTTGTGAGTAGGGGGGACGGTGAGAGGGTGAGGTCAAAAGAGGAGAGGAGTGGAAAGAAGGAGGCAGAGAGAAATGAGTCAAATGTAGACGTAGGGAGGTTGAAATCCCCCAAAACTGTGAGGGGTGAGCCATCCTCAGGAAAGGAACTTATCAAGGCGTCAAGCTCATTGATGAACTCTCCAAGGGAACCTGGAGGGCGATAGATGACAAGGATATTAAGCTTAAATGGGCTAGTGACTGTGACAGCATGGAATTCAAATGAGGAGATAGACAGATGGGTTAGGGGAAAAATTGAGAATGTCCACTTGGGAGAGATGAGGATTCCTGTGCCACCACCCCTCTGACCAGATGCTCTCGGGGTATGCGAGAACACATGGTCAGACGAGGAGAGAGCAGTAGGAGTAGCAGTGTTTTCAGTGGTAATCCATGTTTCCGTCAGCGCCAGGAAGTCGAGGGACTGGAGGTTAGCATAGGCTGGGATGAAGTCAGCTTTGTTGGCAGCAGAACGGCAGTTCCAGAGGCTGCCTGAGACCTGGAACTCCAGGTGTGGGGTGCGTGCAGGGACCACCAGGTTAGAGAGGCAGCAGCCACGCGGTGTGAGGCGTTTGTGTAGCCTGTGCGGAGAGGAGAGAACAGGGATAGGCAGAGGCATAGTTGACAGGCTGTAGCAAATGGCTACAATAATGCAGAGGAGATCGGAATGAAATGAACTAAACATCTGGGAAAGGAGAGAGTAGGGCCTCCCTCACCAAAACTTCCACCTCAGAAACTATAATTGTTTCACTGAACCACCCGAACAAAAACTCTCCCAACTTCCACTTTTAGAAATTAGAATTGTTGTGAACTACAGCGGTTCAATGTTTCAAGGAATAGACTCAACTTACTTTATTCAGCTAGCTAACTATGACACCATAGCTAACTAGCATGCTAGCATCCAATAACACACAGTTTAGCACCAATACTTGGTTACAACAAACTACCAATAGTGTGTTAACACACTAAACAGATAATTCGTGTCCGTGTCTAGTTCCTTTCATAACGCAGCAATAATTCAACGTTGGCTAGCTAGCACAAATATATTGTATTTAGCTGCTACAGTACAGTTAGCTGGTCGTGTTGGCTAGCTAGCAATGGCTACTGTGTTGACTTTGTTTGAAAAACGGCTAGCTAGCTAGCTAGCTTCGTGCTACACCCGGCACCGCCGAAAACAATGCTAACCTACAATAACTACCCACAACAGCCCACGATGCCTAACTATGACACCATAGCTAACTAGCATGCTAGCATCCAATAACACACAGTTTAGCACCAATACTTGGTTACAACAAACTACCAATAGTGTGTGTCATGTGTCTGATACTAACAGCGTGCTGTTGTCTGTGCATAACATTTGAGTAGCGAACAAAGGACAGAGAAGAGCAGCCATATCTTGTCACCAGATGGCCTAGTCTTGCAGGAGTGCAATAACAGGACAACACCCACACCTCAGGCCCCAACCACCAGTTCCATCTCACGAGTTCCCTTGACACACACAGACATTTCACTGTGCACGCACACTCAAACTCCACTCCCCTGTCTACTGGTCGGGTGCCAAGGGCAGAGGACTCTGCCGTGCACCAATGGGGCATCTGCTCTGGACAGAGCAGATCCGCCTCCCACGTCTCTGGAACCAATCGAGGGACTAGGAGAAGAATCCCTCCCTTTATGTTACATTGTATAAAGTAATGCTGTAAACTCTGTTTAAACATCCTTCTCAACTGTCTCCATAAGAGGCAATTGATTGGGTCCATGCATGTAGCTTGAACAGAACAAGATATCTCTGTTTGAATAAACTGCCTTTTGCTTAAGCAAATTCCACTCTGTCTAGCGTCGTTGGTTTGTACTCCCTCTCCATATAATTTAAACACCAACATGTGTTAACACACTAAACAGATAATTCGTGTCCGTGTCTAGTTCCTTTCATAACGCAGCAATAATTAAACGTTGGCTAGCTAGCACAAGTATATTGTAGTTAGCTGCTACAGTACAGTTAGCTGGTCGTGTTGGCTAGCTAGCAATGGCTACTGTGTTGACTTTGTTTGAAAAACGGCTAGCTAGCTAGCTAGCTTCGTGCTACACCCGGCACCGCCGAAAACAATGCTAACCTACAATAACTACCCACAACAGCCCACGATGCCTAACTATGACGCCATAGCTAACTAGCATGCTAGCATCCAATAACACACAGTTTAGCACCAATACTTGGTTACAACAAACTACCAATAGTGTGTTAACACACTAAACAGATAATTCGTGTCCGTGTCTAGTTCCTTTCATAACGCAGCAAAAATTAAACATTGGCTAGCTAGCACAAATATATTGTATTTAGCTGCTACAGTACAGTTAGCTGGTCGTGTTGGCTAGCTAGCAATGGCTACTGTGTTGACTTTGTTTGAAAAATGGCTAGCTAGCTAGCTTCGTGCTGCGGGCCTACCTACAATACCTAACTACAATCTAAATACATAATTAAGCCTTACTCGACAAAGCCCAAGCTATGTATAAAGCCAAACTTACCCGACGCCAGCTGACATTTGTCTTCTGCAATCAGTAGGTGTAATTAAGTACAGTAGCTACTAACTACCTAACGTTGATGGCTCAGATAATGAGGTTAGAAAAACGGCTGAATGGTAGGTAGCTAGCTGGCTTAATTACAGGTACTCTTAAGCGTGAAATAACATTGGAAACAACTCTCCACCGTTGCTAAACGTTACCAGTAGCTACCTGCTAGCTAGCTAGCCTCGTGCTTCGCCGGGCTCCGCCGTAAACAATACTTACCTACAATAATTACCTACAGAAACCTACAATAACTACCTAAATAAACTACCTACAATACCTAACTACAACTACCTACCTACAATCTAAATACATGGTTTAAGCTTTACTCAACACCAAAACCTGACAGGTGTGGCATATCAAGAAGCTGATTAAACAGCATGATCATTACACAGGTGCACCTTGTACTGGGGACAATAAAAGGCCACTCTAAAATGTGCAGTTTTGTCAGATAACACAATGCCACAGATGTCTCAAGTTATGAAGGAGCGTGCAATTGGCATGCTGACTGCAAGAATGTCCACCAGAGCTGTTGGCAGAAAATGTAATGTTCATTTGTCTACCATAAGCCGCCTCCAACGTCATTTTAGAGAATTTGGCAGGGCGTCCAACCGGCCTTCTAACCGCAGACCATGTGTATGGCGTTGTGTGGGCGTGCGGTTGATTAGTGTCAACGTTGTGAACAGAGTGCCCTATGGTGGCGGTGGGGTTTTGGTATGGGTGTCATGATTAAACTGGATTTGAACCCAAATGCAGACAACTACACCGAGCCAGAGAAGGTTTAACAGGTTTATTTACAATGTTCAATTTGTCCAGGTTTCCAATAATAGGGGAAGAGCAAGTCCAGGTTACAGGGAGGGTAACAGATCCAGGTCAGAGCAGGTGTGGTACCGTAATGTCCTAGTGTCCGTGGTGAGTCCAAAAGGGAGGTCCGGTAGTGGAAAGCATGATGGTGGTGGCAGGAGTGAAGCGGAGGCAGGAGTCAGGTTCCAATAATCTGTGGCACAGGAGAAAAGTAAATAGAACAGGCCAAAAAACACAAAGAGCGAACACAAACAGGTTGAGTCGGCAGCGAGACTAACATGGTCGTCTTGACTATGATCTGACGATGAGTGGCAAGTTTGACCGGGTCTTAAAGGCTGAGGTGATTATGGTGAATGAGCTGCAGCTGGAACCCTGACTCCCGCACACCAGACTTCACTCCTGCAATCAAGGACAGACAGAGGGGAGGGGAAGAGCAGAGAGAGAGCTACCTAGCAGCAGTAGGCCTAACAATGGGCAGGCATAAGCTATGAACAATGAACAGGATTGGAATTTATTGATAGCAATTTTAATGCACAGAGATACCGTGATGAGATCCTGAGGCCCAGTGTTTTGCCATTCATCCGCTACCATCACCTGATGTTTTAGCATAATGCACAGCCCAATGTCGCAAGGATCTCTACACAATTCCTGGAAGCTGTAAATGTCCCAGTTCTTCCATGGCCTGCAAACTCACCAGACATGTCACCCATTGAGCATGTTTGGGATGCTCTGGATCGACTGGTACGACAGCGTGTTCCAGTTCGCTCCAATATCCAGCGACTTCGCACAGCCATTGAAAAGGAGTGGAAAAACATCGCAGAGGCCACCATCAACAGCCTGATCAACTCTATGCGAGGGAGATGTGTCAAGAAACCAATCACACAGTAATGATTGGTTATCCCTGTGATAGGCTTAAGATCTCTCTCTCTCTCTCTCTCTCTCTCTCTCTCTCTCTCTCTCTCTCTCTCTCTCTCTCTCTCTCTCTCTCTCTCTCTCTCTCTCTCTCTCTCTCTCTCTCTCTCTCTCTCTCTCTCTCTCTCTCTCTCTCTCTCTCTCTCTCTCTCTCTCGTAGTGTCTAGTAGTTCTAATGTTGATGGTTGGATACAGTACTGAATGGTTAAGGGATGATAGCACCTAGTGGTTAAAGTGAGAGACGAACTCGCCATAGAGGTGAAAAAGTGGTATTACAGACTTGCCTATGGGCTCTTTCTCCTTGTTCAAATATTTTTTATTGAACACACACAAGAATGATGTATAGGTATGAAAGACATGTGTACAGTTCTTATCTAAACATAAGAGAACAGACATGAACAACAAGATCCAGAGTTCTGGACACAAAACAAATATTACAAAACACGACATACAGAACAGGGACAGGTAGAAAGAAAAAAAAAAGGGTAGATGTACCCCCCCTCTATTCCACCCTATTCCCCTCCCGACTGCTCGAGTGTCGGGGCCAGCACACGCTGCCCAAAGGTATATTACAATATGACAATTGAGAGTGCGTTAAAAAGTACAAATTCACAGCACCGACTGGTCCAGGTAAGAGAGGAAAGGCTGCCAGATTTGATAAAATGTTGATAATTTATTGTTCAGAATATATCTAATTCTTTCTAAGTGTACAGTTTTTGCCACTTCGCTGAGCCATAATTTGGTAGAGGGCGCTTCCCTCCTTTTCCAAAACAACAAGATTAATTTTTTTGCCGAAATGAGACTGTAAGAGATGAGTTGTTTTTGGGAGTTGGTTAATCCGTTTAGGGAATCGGACACTCCCAGGATTATCAGAAGCGGGTCTGGGTCTATTGAAGTCTCCAGAACTTCAGAGAGGACCCCAAATATTCCACACCAATAACCATACAGACTAGAGCATAGGGCAAAGCAGTGGAGTAGTGTACCCTGCTCAGCCTGACATTTATCACACATAGGGGATGTATCAGGAAATATCCTATGCAGTTTAGTTTTGGAATAGTGTAATCTGTGTAATACCTTAAATTGTATGAGACGATGTCTGGAGTTAATGGAGCAGGTGTGGATATACTCCAAGCTATCCTCCCAGTCTGCCACCGAAATATCAGTCCCTAGTTCTTCCTCCCATTTTGCCTTAATGGCATCAGTAGAGGGTGCGCTAACAGATTGAAAAGCGTCATATAGACGAGATATCAGTTTGTCTGAGGTGGGGCATATTTTTATGCATCCGTCAAACATGGAAGGTTTAGCATTCTCAAATGTTGGGAGGTGTTTTCTAACATAGTCTCTAATTTGTAGGTATCTGAAAAAGTTACTTCTGGGAAGGTTATAAGTTTCCCTCAGCGCTTCAAAGGAAGCAAAGGTCCCTCCTATATATAAATCCCCTATGGTACTTATCCCCAACTCTCCCCATCGGTCAAAGGTGTTATCAAGGTTAGAGGGGGGCAAAGGAGGGATTCCTGGCAACAGGGAGCATGAATGATATTGGTCTAAGCTCAAAGTGGACTTTAATTTGCTTCCAGATTCGGACTGTGCTATGTATAATAGGATTGTTATGGTAAAGTGACATCTCCAGATTAACAGGTGACAAAATCACGGCACCAATAGAGAAGGGGTGACACTCCTCCCGCTCCATGCTAAGCCAGCTGGATGGCGGGGTTGCGTCATCCAGCAAAAACGTAACAGCACGGAGGTTAGCGGCCCAATAGTAAAACATAAAATTTGGGAGAGACAATCCTCCTTCCATCTTGGATTTACATAGGTGTTTTTTACCTATCCTGTGTGTTTTATAATCCCAGAGGAAAGGATTGATAATAGAGTCCAGTTGTTTATGAAATGATTTAGGTATGAATACTGGGATGTTCTGGTATAGGTAGAGCAGTTGTGGGAGGAAGACCATTTTAATGGCATTAATTCTTCCGAGCAGAGAAATTGGGAGAGTTCTCCAAAACGGTATGTTTGCCTTGAGATTTTGCATCAGAGAAGGGAAATTCTCTTTAAATAGTAAGGAGTATTGTTTGGTAACTACAATTCCAAGATAGGTAAATTTTTCTGAAGATAACTTAACTGGAAGATGTTCTAGCCAGGAGGTGTTTTGCAACCGTATGGGCATTAATTCACTCTTGTTCCAATTTATTCTGTATCCCGAGAAGGTACCAAACAAATTAATCACCTCAAGAATAGCTGGAATACTAGCTTGGGGTTCTGTTACATAGAGGAGAATATCATCTGCGT
This sequence comes from Coregonus clupeaformis, assembly GCF_020615455.1. Classification (NCBI taxonomy): domain Eukaryota; kingdom Metazoa; phylum Chordata; class Actinopteri; order Salmoniformes; family Salmonidae; genus Coregonus; species Coregonus clupeaformis. The sequence continues at coordinate 128,521 of NW_025534815.1, forward strand.
ATAGGGAAATCTTATTTAGAGTATCTTTAGTATTATAGCCGTGTATTGCTGAGTGAGATCTGATCGCTTGAGCGAGAGGTTCAATAATTAGGGCGAAGAGCATAGGCGACAGCGCACAACCCTGCCTTGTCCCTCTGTGAAGGTTAAATCGGGGCGACATTGATTGGTTAGTGAGTATTCTCGCACAGGGGTTCCTATATAAAAGCTGGATCCAATTTATGAACCCATCTCCGATATTAAATTTCTGTAGGACCTTGAATAGATAGGGCCACTCAACTTGGTCAAAGGCCTTTTCGGCGTCAAGAGATATAACGGCAAGGTCCACGTTAGGTAACCTCTGAGAATACATAATGTTGAAGAGGCGCCTGAGATTGAAGAATGAGTTTCTATTAGGGATAAAGCCGGTCTGGTCCGAATGGACCAATTTGCCAATTAAAGTGCTAAGCCTGTTAGCCAGAGTTTTTGCTAAAATCTTTTGGTCTGTATTAAGGAGGGATATTGGTCTGTATGACCCTACCTCTTCCGGATCTTTACCCTTCTTATGTATAACTGTAATAAACGCCTCATCCAAAGTAGATGGGAGAGCTCCATCCTCATTGGCCCGAACCAACATTTTGTGCAGGTAGGGAGATAGCATGTTGCTGAATGTTTTATAGAATTCACCAGGGTATCCATCTGGGCCCGGGGTCTTGCCACTCTTTAGAGATGTAATTGTTCCTCTAATTTCTTCAAGAGATATTTCCTTATTCAGGAAGTCAGAGTCTTCCTGGTTCAGGGCAGGAAGATTACAGTCCTCCAAAAAGTTTTGCATAATTAAGGGGTTAGGATCCGCTTTAGATGTATATAGAGTCTCATAAAACTGACGGAATCTGTCATTGATGTCTTTGGGGGAGGAGAGTAATTCCCCAGATGCAGATTTAACTTTGTGAATCATTCGGTCACTCACGTTTTTTCGAAGTTGTCTGGCGAGTAATTTGTGTGGTTTGTCACCAAACTCAAAATATTTTTGCTTGGCATGGAGAAAAGATTTGGCAATTTTAGCCGAGAGGATCTGATTGTATTTAAATTTTAAAGACATAATTTGTTTATGTTTCTCCATAGATGGATGTCTAGCATTCTCCCTATCCAGTAAGTGAATTTGTCCCTCCAGCTCTACCAATTTTTTTCTGTTTTGCCTACTCCTGGCAGTCTGAAAGGAGATGATACAGCCTCTCAAATAAGCCTTCAGCGTTTCCCACAATAATGCTGGGGAAGTCTCTGTGTTGTCGTTGGTATCAAAGAAAAATGTAATTTGGTCTTTAAGATGTTCACAGAATGTTGGTTCTGTGAGGAGCTGAGATTCAACCTCCAGACCCTCTCGTTTGGTACGATGTCACCCAATCTCAGGGAGAAGGTGAGTGGACTGTGGTCAGAGATTATAATATCATGATATCTCACATTACAGGTATAGGGGAGTAATTTAGCATCAACCAAAAAGTAGTCAATTCGAGTATATACATTGTGGACATGAGAGTAAAAGGAGTATTCCCTACCCGTAGGATTAGAGATCCTCCATATATCAAATAAGTTAGAATTTTTTATGTAGGTATTCAAGAATTCGCTTGAATGGGAGGTAGGGGTTCGCCGGGTAGAGGATCTATCCAAATATTGGTCTAGTACACAGTTAAGGTCCCCTCCAATGACCAGATTAGTATGGGAGATATCTGGAATCAGGGCAAGGACTCTTTTGAAAAAAGAGGGGTTATCAATGTTTGGCCCATAGATATTTAGTAGAGTTACAGAAGTAGAATGGATCTCTCCTATTACGATCACATAACGACCCTCTTTATCCACAATAGTGGTTTTATGTAGAAAGGGAATTCCTTTCCGTACCAGAATCGCTGTGCCTCTCGTTTTGGCAGAGAAGTTAGAGTGATACACTTGTCCCACCCACTTACATTTAAGTCTGTTATGAGATTTGTTTTTCAGATGGGTTTCTTGCAAAAATATAATATCAGACGAAAGTGCTTTCAAGTGGGCTAGGACCCTGCCTCTCTTAATTGGTTCGTTTAAACCCTTGACATTCCAGGAAGTGAATGTAAGTCCCGCCCTCCTCTCATTTGTAGTTCCTATGGTGGCCTGCATAACTTGTAACTCACTAAAAAGGTAAGAAAGCGCACCCAACCATCACGATCAGCATATGTAGCACCTACACCCGAGCAGTATCCAACCCACCCCTCCCCCCCCGCAAGCACCTTTACTCTCCACCCTGTTCCCCTACTTTCCCCAACCTTTACCCCCCCATCAACCCACATTTAACAGGCATACACACATAGGACAGAAAAAATATGAAAATAAAAATAACAAACACATTGTCTGGCCGATGCCAAAAAAGCACGGCGCGACCCTCGAACAAGAGGTAAAACACAAATAAAATCCCAACTATGCGCTCACCTCTCACTATCCTAGAACTTCTACTAACATATGAACTGAGGAGGCTCCCGCACTTAAAGTGTTCAATTAGCATCTAATAAACCTAAACAGAATAAGTTGCAACTTAAACATATTGCGCACTTAAGGTTCATCTTGGGTCAATCCCTGAGATAAGCAAGATGTAACATCACAAGATTCTATTGCTAAGCAATACCGGTCTAAACATAAACCATCAGTAACCGACATAGACAGCAGTACAGTTACATATTGTGGGTTAGGAGATGGGAACAAGGATTTTGATAAATTGAACGTACCCCCAATCAAAAAAAATAACAAAGTAAATAAAAATGTAAAAAAATTAAAAATACATATGTGCACACATACACATCCACACACACACATACATACATACATACATACATACATACATACATACATACATACATACATACATACATACATGTGCATACCTACATACATACATACACACACACGTATATATATATACATACACACACACACACACGTATACACGCACACATACATACACACACCCCAAAAAAATATACATATAAAATAAATATTCTTAAATATATACAGATACATACACACGCATACACACATACATCCATACACACACATCTACATACACAAACATGCATACCCCAGAATCATAATCTATACAAATTTAAAATATACACATACATAATACTAAAATGCTAAAGAGAAAATAATAATAAAGTACAAATAATTATTATTATATGTACGCACAGGAATAATGTAAGAATTGAAAAATAAATAACGAAACAAAACAAAAATAGGGGAATATAAGTATATCCATCCGAAAGTGTCAATGATCCGACCTGGAAGGCGTCCCAAACAGGCATCTCTCTAAACCCAGTCGGAATGAAAGTGAAATTAACGTTAAGTGAGAGCTCTGACCACCCTCCATTGGTCAGCACATCGTATTACATGTTCGGTAGCCCTTGCTGAGACCGTTGAATACGGTTTCACCCGTTATGGTATGGTATGGATTCGAGTCCGTGAGCAGACCTTAACACACAATGACAAGGCACTCTAACCTGTACGGGGGATTGGTGTATATTCCCGGACAAACTTCTCTGCGTCCAGAACCGAGGAGAGCCAGATCTTCTCCCCGGAAGGCGGGGTAATTCTTAGTCTTGCAGGGAAGAGCAAAGCTGGGCGAAGATGGAGTTTGTAGAGTTTGGTCATGACATCTCTGTAGCCAGCGCGGTGCTTTGCCACATCGGGCGCATAGTCCTCATAGACACGAAAGGGGTGCCCTTTATGTAACAGGTTGCCCCTCATTCGAGCCTCGCGCAGGATAAGATCCTTGGTCTTGAAACTGTGACAACAGATGATTACTGGGCGAGGACGCTGGCCCGGTGCAGGCACTGGGACAAGGGCGCGATGTGCACGGTCCAGTAGGGGATCCGACGCCAAAACATCCGGTCCCATTGCATCCTTCAGTAGCTTGGCGAAGAAGTCGGTTGGGCGAGAGCCCGCCTCCACCCCTTCTGCCAGACCCACCACGCGAAGGTTATGACGCCTGGATCTGCCCTCCAGGTCGATCACTTTCACAGAAAGCTTCTGCACATTATCCTGCAATGACGTGCATAGTTTCCAGTGGCGGCTGGTGAAAAATATTCTCGGTGGGGCTGTGCCATACTTTTTTTTTCCTGTAACCATCGCGATATATTTTAACACAAACTGCAGGACAGCAGTGCTCAGTGAAACATTCAGTAATTATTTAATGCCAATATTAAAAAGTTGAGGCATTCTTACACAAAAACATATTACACAAACCCAAGCCTTTCATTTGCATTTAAAGTGAACTTTTCACCATTGGTAGTAAACAGGCAACGCAACAGGCATGCTGTCAGAACAGAGTGGAAAGTGGACAATAACATGAAATTATTATAAAGTTTATAGGAAATCTTACACTGTATAAAAGGATGTATAATATAGAAATGGATATCAAGTGGATGAACTCAAACCTTTGACTGGAAGAATAGCATACAGTATTTTATGATCATACTAAATGTGACTAATTGTTAATGTGCTCCAGAACTGCAACAATTAATTGATACAAAACAACATATATACAGTAATATTAGCAAAGACACTATTAAGACTTTCTAGAGTACCATATATAACTGGATTTTTTATGCTAAGGTCAACTATATACAAAGAAACATGCGGCCAGAGCTGCTCTGTGTGTGTGTGTCTGTCATCTTATTTGTACAGGAATTTTGCCCGTCTGTCCTTCTGAGTGGCAAACCTCTCAATGACCCTTTGATTAAAGTCAGGAATGTCCCTGACAAGTTTCTTCTCCATGGAGAGCATGGCCAGAGCGTTCAGGCGATCCTGTGTCATGCTGTTTCTCAGGAAGGTCTTGATCCTTTTCAGTGTAGAGAAGCACCTTTCTGACTCAGCAGTTGTCATGGGTGTGGTGATGAGGATCTTGAGGAGGCTGGCAGTCTCTGTGAAAGTGCTCTGAAGGTTGTTCTCCATGAAGAACTGGTACAGGGGCACTGCACCACTACAAGCCTTGAACTCACTGTTCTCATAGATGAGGGACAGTTCGGTTTTGAGCTTGGCCTTGTTCAACATGGGGTACGCCTCCACGGTTGTTTCAAGCGCTGTATCGGGGAACTTCACACTGTGTTGTGGGAACAACTCTCCGTGCAATAGTGTTGCGCTGATGAGGTGCTGGGTGAAGGAGAACCTCTCTTTGGCATGACTCAGGATGGTATCACATACCTGTAAAAGATACATCATCAGCTTTAATTTGCAATTAAGCTATTTTGATGCAAGTGATCCTGACTGACACATGCCTATGTCCAACTCAAGTATATGATTACCAAGGTGCTGATTGTTCAGGGTTTTGGCTACATACTACCAGGCCTGAAAAAAAGTTCTAGGGGGAAACACTGACAATTACATCACAACTTACCTCTATAGCCAACCTCTGTTGTTCTCCTGGTCCCAGCATCCTCCGTCGCTTGATGGGCTGTTGCTGCTCGTCAGATGCGCTGTCCCCACACAAAGAGGGAATTGAGGCCCTGGGTCCAAAAATAAAGTTTAATTTGATAACTTGCAATCAGACTTCTTAACTCACTGTAATTCCCCCTCAACACACAACCAGTGACTTTTTTATATATATATATATATATATATATATATATATATATATATATATATATATATATATATATATATATAGACAGACAGACAGACAGACAGACAGATAGTGTGTATATACACACAAACTATGTCTAGTAACTGCTTTTAACCTGTGATGTACATAATTAACTGATGTTATTACGTTTTAAAGCCTTTTTCTATTACATTTGTGAGAGGGATGCAACATCATTTTGTTCTGCTGTGCACTTAGCAATAAAGTTAATCTTCAATAACAACTAGGCCTCTTCTAGAAATTGACCTGGTGGACACCTGAATAATTATTACAAACTGTGTAGTACTTTCCTGCATTATTATCAACGTCTGATTGTGTCTTCTCTTTCCTTTTAAAATACTAAAACAAATATAATTGTGACGGCTCTATGATAATCACTCACTTTGATGACCAGACACATTTAGGCTTTTAAACTGTTGTAAGTGAACTATTCATCTTTCTAACAACATCTTTATCAGCCAATAGTAAATATAGTTATTTACCTGATTGTTAGCATGCTGTCTGTGAACCTCTGGACAAGTGCTTTAATGAAGACAGGGTCGATGTTCCTCTTCTGCAGCTGGCTGAAAAGCATGTCCACATTTGGCATGATCTTGTGGAACAGTGCCAGGAAAAAACAGAAAGCCTCGTCTTCGAGCATCCTCACAAAGCCCCCCGCCTCTCTGACAGTCGGGGCATCAAAGTTCCCAGAGTCTCTGATGGTCTGGAAACACATTAGGAGGTCATCCCTGTACTCGTACACAGTGTTTACAGCGCGACTGTGGAAGTTCCACCGTGTTGTAGAGGCTCTGGGGAGTCTATGCGCAACCACTTCGTCAAGCACGGTGGTTCGCTTGGGAGACCTGGAGAAGAAAGCAGAAAATCCTGCAAGGTCGGAAAAGAAAGTGCCAATCCTGGGGATGCGTGAAGTAGCCTGCTGCATGATGAGGTTCAGCTGATGTGCATAGCAGTGGACGTAGTGCGCATTTTCGTACACATCCACTATTTTACGCTGCACTCCGCCGGTGGCTCCCCTCATCACACTTGCTCCGTCGTAAGCCTGGGCAATAAGTTTGGCCTTTTGTCCATGTGAGAGTATGGTGCTGAGCCTCTCCAGCAGCGCTGTAGCGATGGTGTCGGCGGTTGCGTTCTCGATCAAAATGAACTCGAAAAAACGCTCTTTGGACGTTACTTTTAGCATCGATGTAGCGTATCACAAGCACCAACTGGCAGTGGGTGGAAACGTCAGTCGTCTCGTCAGCTTGAATGGCGATAAAATCAGCACTCTTTACTTCCTCCAGGATGTAATCCTTAAGCACTGACAGCATACAGTCCAACAGCTCGTTCTGTATCGTCTTTGACGTGCCCTTAAAAACGGTAGCTGTCTTCAGGTGCTCCTCCAGCACACTGTCGAGGGAGGCAACAAAATCCACTAAGCCCCGGAAAATGCCGGGGTTGTCCGAGGAGTCAGTCTCCTCGTGCCCACGCAAGGCCAACTCAAAAGCCCCACAGAACTTCACACAATCGATAATTTTGGATAGAATGTGCCTGTTTTTATCCACCTCCTCATTGTGTTTCCTCACCGCAATCCTGTGGCCGTCATCCAGCTGCGTAGCAATGTTCACCCCTTCCTAATACAGCTAGCTTTACAGAGTTGTCCATGTGTGCCCTGGTGTTCTCATGTTTCTTTACCTTCTCTGACAGGTGCTTCATATCCCTCACTCCGGTACCTGTCCATGCTGAATCTGACCCGCTCGTTTTAAAAAGCAAGCACGGAAAGCAAAATAAAGCATTAGCATCAGTGCACCCAGCTAGCCAAGCCTTCCTGGTGTACCAGCTACGGGAGAAGCCGCGCATATACTGCTTCCCTTTCTCGCTAGCCTGCTGTCTGATTGAGAGGTCAGGTTGATCTGGGCCCAGCTCTTTCACCCGAACTTTCTCTGACAAAGTTCTCCTCTCAAACGGATCTTGGAGGAGAGATTTCACCGAGTTAGGGTTGGGTCTTGGAGGAGTAACGTTTGCGCTCGCCATTGTCGTCTAGTAAAAATGGCGCCACTGGAGCCCGGTCCTTATTTTATCAGGGCGAGCTTGGGGCGATAAAATAATCGCCCTCCTTGGATTCGATTTAAGATCGCTGATTGGCTACATTTTATGTCATACATTCATATCTTAAATTAGCAATTGGCTTAACTGCTACGTAGACCCGCCTCCTCGGGGCACTTTCTGTATCGCCCAGAGCTGACGAGGCGTTTGACAGGCAGAGGAAAGGTTGCGAATATGATTTTCTATCATATCTTACACATATTACTGTGTGCATTCCATATTTCAAACACACAAATATTGACATACTGATGTTTTTATTATTATTATTATTTTTTTTAATTTTTTATTTTTTATTTTTTTTAAATAATTTTATTTAAGGGGGCGGCGCCCTAGCGCCCTCTATCGGCCAGCCGCCACTGATAGTTTCTCTAACTCGTCGATCCTACCAGCGTTGAATTCTGAAGCTTTCTCAAGGTCCACAATACTCTGGCCCTGCGAAGCGACCGTTCAAATGGTGCTCTCGATTTTAGTGTCCAGTTCAGCAATAGTAGCCTTAAGATCCTCCGCTATAGCAACACGTAGTTCTCCCAAAGCCCGGGTAAGTTCTGTAAGTGTCACGTTGTTACCTGTGCCTTCCGCCATGTTTGTCTCGTTGTTTGGTGGGGAGTAGGCCTCTGATGTGGATTTATTATCCTTTGGTCGCTTATTACTAGGCATTTTCACATAGAAAGTTACAATATTGTATTAGAAAGAAAAGTTTGTTGTAACAAGTGCAATAAAGTAAGTTAGGTTAGATTATTTCGCAAAAAAGTTGCGGGAGCCTCTCACACACAGCCGTTCACTCCAACATGCTAGCTCCGCCCCCTGCCTATGGGCTCTTTCTCAATTAATCATTCCTCCAATCCTCCTCCTATCCTTCCTCCTCGCCTCCTTCTCAAAACGAGTTGGAAAATATGGTCCAAGAGGAGGGACCTTGGACTTTCTGTCATGAACCCTGCATCCTGAGTCGGTTCCTGCCTGTGTTGCCATTTTTTCTGCTCGGAATCTCCAGTTTCCTGAGGGTTCGTGAACGCTCCCGGCCTGGTTGCCGGGCGACGTTGCTAGGCGGGAGATCTCCCGATTAACCGCACCTGCATCTCATCAGCGGTCTGCACACCTGGTCCTGATCATCACCCTTCTTAAGCCCTGACCTGACATCCATTCCCTGCCGGATCGTTAGCCATGAACAGTATGTTTGTCAGTGTATCAGCCTTGGAGTTTCTAGCATTAGTTTTGTTGTTTTGCACCTTGTTGGCTTGCCGTGTACTTACCTCCGTTTTGTTTCTATCTGCAGTCAATCTCCCGGAACCTTCACCCAACCCCTGCCTGGTTGTCGGCGGCTGCCGAGCCATTCTTGGATCTGCCACTGCACCTCCACCTACTCATCTCCGCCGCCCGCTCTGTCCCCTGGATTATTCTACATCGTTTTTTGAATCTGTTAAATAAATACTCACCTTCGTTTCAACTCACCTTGTCCTGGTCTGCTTCTGGGTTCTGGCTTAGTAAACCGTGACACTTTCTCCTCTAATAGGGTTGAGAAGGAGGATAGGAGATGGGAGGAGAGTAATCTAGTAAAGACTAATTGAGATATAGCGTTAGTGTCAGAGGAGGAAGAAGAACATAAAGAGAATAAAACAAATAAAAAAGAAATATGTTTAGATTTAGAGGAGAGTATGTAGACATGCACTCTGTAAAATGCTTGTATTAATAGTTTTTATTAGCAACAGTCGTTAGTCGCAACAGAGTTAGTCGCTCTGGATGAGGCCGTCTGCTAAATGACTCAAATGTAAATGTAATATAATTTGCAATAGGTTTATTCTTATTTTTTGTTATTTTATATGTTGATTATTTATTCATATTCAATTATTAGCATAAATGGCTTTTATCATAAGAACAAAGTAAAGTAATAAAGGAACAATGTCCCTTAGCCAGCTTCCTGATTGAATGTGATTGGATTGTTAAAACAGTGTCATCTGCAGTTGGACACACACAGAGCGCAGAGCAGTACTGTAGTTTAAAACATCTGAGAAAGATGCAAGAATAGATTTCCCACACACGCTTCTGAATAACTCTTCACACTGATGACACACACTGACAGCATTGATAGATAAAAGGCCCCTCCCTATATGGCGTAAGGCCATTGGTGGTGTATGTGATGAAATCGGTGTCTGGCCACAGAGAACAAGCCATAACGTGACCTCTGTTTGAAGGCTGGGGAGTCAAAGCCTCAGTAATGCTATTAGATCTATGTGTGAATTCAGAGGGTCCAATATTTTATCTGCTAAAATAGATGATCACTTCAATTATATCTTGAATCATACTGTATGTTTAAAACGGATGTGCATGGTGAGAAACAAACATGTTTCCATTTGAAGCTAAAGTGGGGGTATTCATGTGGCCAGTGATGTGTTGATTTCACAGTTTCTCATCAGTTAAAACAGTGTCACTTACAGTAAGGCACACGAACAGACACAGGGCAGAGGTAACGATATCTAAAGAACCTGGGAAGACTTAACATAGACCTGTTAGACAGAAAACACAGTACTGTGTTGGAGATGTCTGAGGCTATCTATACCAAGCCAGATATGACCAAGAAGGTCCATATAAGAGGGTGTGTTTACCTGGTGTATGTGGGTGGAACCTCCACCAGTAGACCAGGAAGTCACCCAGAAATCAGATAAAAAGGTGAAAGAAGAAGAAGAAAGTGTCCCAACTATAACCAGCCAGGACATGTTTCTGTTCCACAAATCCCCACCTACAACAGGGTCAAAAGCAGTCAGCTTCATACAGAGACAGAAATACTTTTCTGAACCGGCGGATTTGTCTAGCGTACTTTAAGGCACTGTAGCTATAGTCAAAATACATTGTTGAAGATGTCTGAGGAGATCTATGGCGAGCCAGATATGACCAAGAAGGTCAAGTTTGACAGAAATGAGTTGGAGAAGAAGATTGTGGATATCTACGTCAGTACAGACACCCTGAGAGACGGTGAGACCAGCACCAAGAGAGAAGAGACAGCAGACACTGCTCCTAATAATGGACCAGGAGACCAGCACTCAGAGCGAGAGAGAGAGAGAGAGAGAGAGAGAGAGAGAGAGAGAGAGAGTTATGGTGTAGAATTTGGCTGGTGGAACCAACTGAAAATATTTCCTCAATTCCTCCTTGCAACCTCTGTCCTCCCCTCCTTCTCAAAACACATTGGAGAATACAATCCTACAATCCAAGGTAAGAGACTACTGCTCTATAATAACACTGACCACCCCAAGGTAAGAGACTACTGCTCTAATAACACTGACCACCCCAAGGTAATAGACTACTGCTCTATAATAACACTGACCACACCAAGGTAAGATACTACTGCTCTATAATAACACTGACCACCCCAAGGTAAGATATTACTGCTCTAATAACACTGCCCACCCCAAGGTAATAGATTACTGCTCTAATAACACTGACCACCCCATGGTAAGAGACTACTGCTCTATAATAACACTGACCACCCCAAGGTAAGAGACTACTGCTCTAATAACACTGACCACCCCAAGGTAAGAGACTACTGCTCTAATAACACTGACCACCCCAAGGTAAGAGACTACTGCTCTAATAACAATGACCACCCCAAGGTAAGAGACTAATGCTCTAATAACGCTGACCAAAGTGTAAGGAGTAGGACTGATTCTCTGTGTTGTTCATACTCTAGGTTCTGAGAGAGTGACCAGTCTAACTCTGTTGTTTCTACTGCAGCTATTGGAGGAGTGGAGAGTCTAATGGTGGTGGAGTGGAGAACTGTGTGGTGGTACCTTACAGTTCATCAGGCCAAGGAGAATGGTGGGACTATGGGTGTTCATATCTAGAGTACTGGAGGCCTCTTTTAGGTATTTTCTCTGCACTGCTGCTTAAGGAACTCTTCAATGTATGTAGACATTACCATTAGGAGTCAGTTAGAAAGGTAATCATACAGTAGATATTACCATTAGGAGTCAGTTAGAAAGGTAATCATACAGTAGATATTACCATTAGGAGTCAGTTAGAAAGGTTATCATACATTAGATATTACCATTAGGAGTCAGTTAGAAAGGTAATCATTCAGTAGATATTACCATTAGGAGTCAGTTAGAAAGGTAATCATACAGTAGATATTACCATTAGGAGTCAGTTAGAAAGGTAATCATACAGTAGATATTACCATTAAGAGTCAGTTAGAAAGGTAATCATACAGTAGATATTACCATTAGGAGTCAGTTAGAAAGGTAATCATTCAGTAGATATTACCATTAGGAGTCAGCTAGAAATGTAATCATACAGTAGATATTACCATTAGGAGTCAGTTAGAAAGGTAATCATACAGTAGATATTACCATTAGTAGTCAGTTAGAACGGTAATCATACAGTAGATATTACCATTAGGAGTCAGTTAGAAAGGTAATCATACAGTAGATATTACCATTAGGAGTCAGCTAGAAATGTAATCATACAGTAGATATTACCATTAGGAGTCAGTTAGAAAGGTAATCATACAGTAGATATTACCATTAGTAGTCAGTTAGAACGGTAATCATACAGTAGATATTACCATTAGGAGTCAGTTAGAAAGGTAATCATACAGTAGATATTACCATTAGTAGTCAGTTAGAAAGGTAATCATACAGTAGATATTACCATTAGGAGTCAGTTAGAAAGGTAATCATACAGTTGATATTACCATTAGGAGTCAGTTAGAAAAATAATCATACAGTAGATATTACCATTAGGAGTCAGTTAGAAAGGTAATCATACAGTAGATATTACCATTAGGAGTCAGTTAGAAAGGTAATCATACAGTAGATATTACCATTAGGAGTCAGTTAGAAAGGTAATCATACAGTAGATATTACCATTAGGAGTCAGTTAGAAAGGTAATCATACAGTAGATATTACCATTAGGAGTCAGTTAGAAAGGTAATCATACAGTAGATATTACCATTAGGAGTCAGTTAGAAAGGTAATCATACAGTAGATATTACCATTAGGAGTCAGTTAGAAAGGTAATCATACAGTAGATATTACCATTAGTAGTCAGTTAGAAAGGTAATCATACAGTAGATATTACCATTAGGAGTCAGTTAGAAAGGTAATCATACAGTTGATATTACCATTAGGAGTCAGTTAGAAAAATAATCATACAGTAGATATTACCATTAGGAGTCAGTTAGAAAGGTAATCATACAGTAGATATTACCATTAGGAGTCAGTTAGAAAGATAATCATACAGTAGATATTACCATTAGGAGTCAGTTAGAAAGGTAATCATACAGTAGATGTTACCATTAGGGGTCAGTTAGAAAGGTAATCATACAGTAGATATTACCATTAGGAGTCAGTTAGAAAGGTAATCATACAGTAGATATTATCATTAGGAGTCAGTTAGAAAGGTAATCATACAGTAGATATTACCATTAGGAGTCAGTTAGAAAGGTAATCATACAGTAGATATTACCATTAGGAGTCAGTTAGAAAGGTAATCATACAGTAGATATTACCATTAGGAGTCAGTTAGAAAGGTAATCATACAGTAGATATTACCATTAGGAGTCAGTTAGAAAGGTAATCATACAGTAGATATTACCATTAGGAGTCAGTTAGAAAGGTAATCATACAGTAGATATTACCATTAGGAGTCAGTTAGAAAGGTAATCATACACTAGATATTACCATTAGGAGTCAGTTAGAAAGGTAATCATACAGTAGATATTACCATTAGGAGTCAGTTAGAAAGGTAATAATACAGTAGATATTACCATTAGTAGTCAGTTAGAAAGGTAATCATACAGTAGATATTACCATTAGGAATCAGTTAGAAAGGTAATCATACAGTAGATATTACCATTAGGAGTCAGTAAGAAAGGTAATCATACAGTAGATATTACCATTAGGAGTCAGTTAGAAAGGTAATCATACAGTAGTTATTACCATTAGGAGTCAGTTAGAAAGGTAATCATACAGTAGATATTACCATTAGGAGTCAGTTAGAAAGGTTATCATACATTAGATATTACCATTAGGAGTCAGTTAGAAAGGTAATCATTCAGTAGATATTACCATTAGGAGTCAGTTAGAAAGGTAATCATACAGTAGATATTACCATTAGGAGTCAGTTAGAAAGGTAATCATACAGTAGATATTACCATTAAGAGTCAGTTAGAAAGGTAATCATACAGTAGATATTACCATTAGGAGTCAGTTAGAAAGGTAATCATTCAGTAGATATTACCATTAGGAGTCAGTTAGAAAGGTAATCCTATAGTAGATATTACCATTAAGAGTCAGTTAGAAAAGTAATCATACAGTAGATATTACCATTAGGAGTCAGTTAGAAAGGTAATCATACAATAGATATTATCATTAGGAGTCAGTTAGAAAGGTAATCATACAGTAGATATTATCATTAGGGGTCAGTTAGAAAGGTAATCATACAGTAGATATTACCATTAGGAGTCAGTTAGTAAGGTAATCATACAGTAGATATTATCATTAGGAGTCAGTTAGAAGGGTAATGATACAATTAGTTAAGATGGAAGACTACGTCAACAACCAGGTTATTGAAGAAAACCAGAACAAAGCAAAGAGGAGAGTGAAGACAGACCCATTGCTTAGGTAAGAACTAAGAAAACTCTATAACACACACACATTGACAAAGACTTACACAAACACCTGACACAAAAGCGCTGAAAAATGCTGATAGCAAGTCTTAAAATAGGATTTTACCTTTAAATATGCAAATAGATGTATATTTTAAGAGTATTCAGAAGTATTAAAGTGGCAATATCTAACATCAAAAATAAACAAAGCGGGCACCCTGCTACTGATTTGATAAACAACTGAGGAATGGTGCTGGACTATTGGTGCAAGAGCTGACCATCCATGTGATCAGAATTGTTGTTTTAACCATGTTTTGAGGCTACACAGTGTTTGTTTACAATTAACATGTAGTACAAAAAAACTTCTGTTGAAGTAAGCTCATGAGGCATTTATAAATTATAACCATTACGAATCTATGGGTATATATAAAAATATTGATGTAGCAACTGCAGATTGACCCTTTAATGTAATGATGTGCTTCTAACATGTTATACTGATACAGTAACTTCCTCTAAAGCAGCTAACCGTCCTCTTGTTGCCCATTATGCAACAACAGGGGTGAAACAGAGAGAACAATAGCGCCTCTCTCTCTCTCTCTCTCTCTCTCTCTCTCTCTCTCTCTCTCTCTCTCTCTCTCTCTCTCTCTCTCTCTCTCTCTCTCTCTCTCTCTCTCTCTCTCTCTCTCTCTCTCTCACACACACACACACACACACACACATGCATGCAAACACACCTATTGTTGTATTTCTTTGTAGTATCATATTAATAAAAGTTCTACTTATTTCCTGTTTGTAGCTTCCTGTCTACCAGTAGGCTAGTTATGTTTCACAGAACATTGTGGAAGTGCAAAGATGTGAAACCGAAGCAATGGTGTTAAGTACAAACCTTTGTCTCCTGAAAACTAGCCAAGTAAATTTAGACATAAATCTACTTGCTTTCTTGAGGATCTTGGATCCCATCATTTTGCTAGCTCTGTTGAGAATCTCGAGGTGGAGTCGGTCGCCACTATTTTATCTCTGAAATGAAGCCTAGCCAGGATGATGCCTGCAGCGGCAGGTGTGGTAGAGACGTCCAGCCTTGGTACTGGTCATACCAGAGATGATTTTGGACCGGTAGGAGTGAGATTTTGGGAAAAAGTGGAACCCTGCTCTTTGGCCGACCGATATGTTGTGTCAAGCTGAGCAAAGAACAAACTGGGAACTGTTACATCCTCCGCCCAGAGGCAGCGTGACCTCTCGCCAGGTCACATGGGAAGGGCAGGTCATATGGGAGGGGTGGAAAGTTCTGATCAGAATCTCCATTACATGTCATCTACCTCCCAGCGTCTCAGGGCTCGACCTGTGGTGTGCTTTGCTCTCCGGAGCAGGGGGCCGCTCCAAGGAGTCATCAGTGGGGTGGCGTTGAGTGTAGAGGTGAAAATGAATATTTCTGATGTTTGTTACATCCTCGGTTGGTGAGACGTAGACCAGGTGACTGAGACTGAGAATGCCCTGTCTGTCTTGTTGAGCTTTAATAGAGAGTTCTTACCTGAAGGTCAGGTTAGGTTATATCAGCTATTCCGTGAGGGCTTTTTCTCCGAACCCGCTACGTTGCTTTAGGTGCCAAGGATTCGGACATGTTGCAGCAGTATGTAGAAGGGAGATCCCAAGATATGAGAAGTGTGCAGGAGGGTATAGTCAGAGGGAGTGTACAGTTGGGATAGCGAAAGCACTGTGTGTCAACTGTGGGGGCACCCATGCAGCTGGGGATCCGAAGTGCGAGAGAGACAGGTTGAGATTGCCAGAGTTAGAGTGGGGCAGAAGGTTTCCTATGCTGAGGCAGTGAGGAAAGTAGAGGATAGCCCAAGGGTGAGTGATTCGACCCACCAGTGAGTAGGGCTGAAGAGAGAGATCCAGAGAGGATACGTTTTAGATTTCTTACATTTATTGCCATGGTTATTAATTGTACTGCGCTGATGGAGTGGAAATCCCAGAAGACACTGCATAGTAGTGGCAGCAGTAGACATTTTTTGGGGTGGGAGAGATTTTAGTACAGAAGATCCACAGGGGGTTTGAGAGAAGAGGCCAGGTGTAGGATCTGTTAGGGCCAAATAGTGGGATGGGGTGGTGGGTTTGTTGGGGATAGTGCTGTATACAAGTGTAGGATCTTAATTTGATCACGTTGTTAAAGGACAACTTTTCTGCAATGCAGTTAACATGTAGTTTAGTATTGGTAGTTTAGTATTGGCATGCATTTTCAAATACAAAATGTTAAAATATTAAAATACTCCCATGTATTTGAACCCAGGTCTGATGCATATCCTACTTTCTCTTCTGCACTGCAGGTGAAGCAGGAAGAGATACATTTTCCTTGATGGGCCTTGACGGAATTCAAGAGTTTTGGCGCCACCTGCTGACCATTAAAAGTGATGATCTCCCTCCGAAGAGGTGAGCGTATGAAGAAACCGTTACTGTCTCTGTCGCCCTCTACAGCCAGTCTGTCTCATGGTAACATTCCACCCTGTACCACTATGCTGACTCTTTTGTCAGAGGACAAATAAATGTTACACTCAGCAAAACCCCTGTCACTGGTTGTCCTTTATTCCTCCTCTGTCTCTCTTTCTCTCTCCCTCTTTCTCTTTCCTTCCATCCATCCTGACCAGCAAAAACTGCAGGCCCCCATTATTATAATGACAGCCCAGAGTTCTTCTGGTCAGGTGGTCAGCAAATTGAACTCCTGGCCCACTGTAGCAGACACTTTTCCCCCCAAACAGACAGACATTGATGTATCTATTTTATTATACTATGTGACCCATGTGGATTCAAACCTACAACCCTGGTGTTGTAACTCTACAACCCTGGTGTTGTAACTCTACACACCCTGGTGTTGTAACACTACACACCCTGGTGTTGTAACACTACACACCCTGGTGTTGTAACTCTACAAACCCTTGTGTTGTAACACTACAC
The DNA here is from genome assembly GCF_020615455.1 of Coregonus clupeaformis. NCBI lineage: Eukaryota > Metazoa > Chordata > Actinopteri > Salmoniformes > Salmonidae > Coregonus > Coregonus clupeaformis. Next base: position 145,780 of record NW_025534815.1, read on the forward strand.
ACCCTGGTGTTGTAACACTACAACCCTGGTGTTGTAACTCTACACACCCTGGTGTTGTAACACTACAACCCTGGTGTTGTAACACTACAACCCTGGTGTTGTAACACTACACACCCTGGTGTTGTAACACTACAACCCTGGTGTTGTAACTCTACACACCCTGGTGTTGTAACACTACAACCCTGGTGTTGTAACACTACAACCCTGGTGTTGTAACACTACACACCCTGGTGTTGTAACACTACAACCCTGGTGTTGTAACTCTACACACCCTTGTGTTGTAACACTACACACCCTGGTGTTGTAACACTACAACCCTGGTGTTGTAACACTACACACCCTGGTGTTGTAACACTACACACCCTGGTGTTGTAACACTACAGCCCTGGTGTTGTAACTCTACACACCCTGGTGTTGTAACACTACACACCCTGGTGTTGTAACTCTACACACCCTGGTGTTGTAACTCTACACACCCTGGTGTTGTAACTCTACACACCCTGGTGTTGTAACACTACACACCCTGGTGTTGTAACACTACAACCCTGGTGTTGTAACACTACACACCCTGGTGTTGTAACACTACAACCCTGGTGTTGTAACTCTACACACCCTGGTGTTGTAACACTACACACCCTGGTGTTGTAACACTCAATCATTACGGTATTTTTTATTGGTAAATTTACAAACATATATAATGACAAATAGACTTGAAACTTGTATCTCATTATGGTGTATGGTGAAAAAGTATAGCCAGTTATAATTGTAATGGCTTAGCGATAATAACAAAAGAAGAACAATATTTACATGCTCAAAGAGAAGGAATATAATATCTATTGTATACAGGAAACTCATTTAACAATTCGAGATGAAGTAGCGTGGAAAAAAGAATGGGGGGGGGAAATATACTTCTCCCATGGGCAAAGAAATTCAAAAGGGGTGATGAAATTAATTAATAGTAATTTCGATCCGAATGTGCAAATTGTCAAAATAGATACGCAAGGTAGATAGATTATTTTAAATATGTTATTGGACCATAAACAGATATGGCTCATTAACCTTTACGGACCAAATAATGATGATCCACAATTCTTTGACAATATATATATAATAAATTATCAACCCTGCAAGCAATTCAAGACAATATTATTATGGTGGGGGATTATAATACTGTTTTAAATAGCTCAATGGACCGTAAAGGAAATCACACCACAAACAATCACTCACATGCTTTTAAGGAAATTGTGAATGTCATGGATACATTAGAACTAGTAGATATATGGAGGCTTAAATATACTGATCTAGTGAGATATACATGGCGGAGACTGAATCAAGCTAGTCGTCTTGACTTCTTTCTTATCTCATTCTCGTTGGCACCAAAAGTAAAAAAAAAAGTGTTGATAGGGGACAGAATGCGGTCGGACCATCATATAATAGGCATATACATTACTCTTACTGAATTTCCACGTGGGCGAGGATATTGGACATTTAATCAAAGCCTATTGGATGATAATTTATTTATAATTAGAACAAAGGAATTTATAACTGACTTTTTCCAACATAACATAGGTACAGCGAATCCCTTTATTGTATGGTACACCTTTAAATGTTCCTTTAGAGGCCATGCAATTCAGTACTCATCTCGAAAACAAAAGCAATTAAGGTCAAAAGACTTTATACTAAGAAAGGAAATAGAAAGTCTAACAGAACAGATAGATGGCAATAAAAACTGTAACATAGAGGCTCAGAATAAATTAGAGGAAAAACAAAAAGAAATGGAGAAACTTATTCAAGAAAGATCAAGTGTAATATATTATTAAAATAAAGCAAACTGGATGGAATATGGGGAAAAATTCACAAAATTCTTTTTTAATCTTCAACATAGGCATGCTACCAAAAAGAACTTAATGAAACTGGTTACAATTGACGGAGTCACCCATAATTCACCAAATGATATTTTGAAGGAAGAAACAAAGTACTTTAAGCATATGTTTTCTTTTCAGTCGCCTCTATCTCCTCTAACTGAAGCTAATTGTAGAGATTTTTTTTCTATTGATAATGTCAAATTAACAGCCACACAGAAAGACTCATGTGAAGGTGAAATTACAGAGGAGGAACTTCTGGATCCAATTAAAGACTTTAAGTCTGGGAAAACTCCAGGGTTGGATGGCATACCAGTCGAGGTATACCAAACCTTTTTTGATATACTAAGAGGACCGTTATTAGCATGTTTTAACCACTTCTATGTAAATGGTAGATTATCTGACACTCAAGAAGAAGGTCTGATCTCATTATTACTGAAACAGGATACAAGTGGAAAATATAAAGTCCAGTCCATTTACAAAATTGGAGGCCCCTTACACTTCAGTGTTGTGATGCAAAAATCCTAGCAAAATGTATAGCGCATAGAATTAAAAAGGTATTGTCGGATATTATTCATTCTAATCAGACAGGTTTTTTTACATGGAAGATACATTGGAGATAATATAAGGCAAGTATTGGAAACAATAGAACACTATGGAGAATATGGGAAACCAGGCCTGCTATTCATAGCAGACTTCGAAAAGGCATTTGATAAAGTTCGACTGGGGTTTATATATAAATAAATATATATTAAAAAACACTACAACCCTGGTGTTTTAACTCTACAAC
>NW_025534816.1:0-148302 GCF_020615455.1 Coregonus clupeaformis
GCTTGAAATCACACCAACGGATACACACAGGAGAGAAGCCTTACTCCTGCTCTGACTGTGGGAAGAGTTTCTCTCGACTGGGCCACTTAAAAACCCATGAACGTATACACACAGGAGAGAAGCCTTACTCCTGCTCTGACTGTGGGGCAAGTTTCTCTCAACTGTGCCACTTAAAAATACATGAACGTATACACACAGGAGAGAAGCCTTACTCCTGCTCTGACTGTGGGGCAAGTTTCTCTCATTTGGGCACCTTAAAACAACATGAACGTATACATACAGGAGAGAAGCCTTACTCCTGCTCTGACTGTGGGGCAAGTTTCTCTCATTTGGGCACCTTAAAACAACATGAACGTATACATACAGGAGAGAAGCCTTACTCCTGCTCTGACTGTGGGAAGAGTTTCTCTCGACTGGGCCCCTTTAAAATACATGAACGTATACACACAGGAGAGAAGCCTTACTCCTGCTCTGACTGTGTAAAATGCTTCGCAACATCAAGTAACCTAAGACTTCATCAGAGAACACACACAGGAGAGAAGCCTTACTCCTGCTCTGACTGTGGGAAGGGTTTCTCTCAGCAGGAAAGCTTGAAATCACACCAACGGATACACACAGGAGAGAAGCCTTACTCCTGCTCTGACTGTGGGGCAAGTTTCTCTCATTTGGGCACCTTAAAACAACATGAACGTATACATACAGGAGAGAAGCCTTACTCCTGCTCTGACTGTGGGAAGGGTTTCTCTCAGCAGGAAAGCTTGAAATCACACCAACGGATACACACAGGAGAGAAGCCTTACTCCTGCTCTGACTGTGGGAAGGGTTTCTCTCGACTGGACACCTTAAAACAACATGAACGTATACACACAGGAGAGAAGCCTTACTCCTGTTCTGACTGCTTAAAATGCTTCACAACATCAACTAAGCTAAGACTTCATCAGAGAACACACACAGGAGAGAAGCCATACTCCTGCTCTGACTGTGGGAAGGGTTTCTCTCAGCAGGAAAGCTTGAAATCACACCAACGGATACACACAGGAGAGAAGCCTTACTCCTGCTCTGACTGTGTAAAATGCTTCACAACATCAACTGAGCTAAGACTTCATCAGAGAACACACACAGGAGAGAAGCCATACTCCTGCTCTGACTGTGGGATGAGATTCTACATATCTGGCAATTTAAAAAGACACCAACGTATACATAAGAAGTGGTAGTGGATGGGATACACTCTATTGTAATCCTATTGTTTCTCACTGTGAGAGAACTGTGCAGAGGTACGGGAAAGTTGTAGAATTTTAGCATTTCTTAACTGATCAGTGTGCACCTTGTCAGTTTTGCAGTGCTTTAGATAGCTCCTACTGTAAAGATAATGAGAGGGCTAGGATATTGAGGAAACCACGAGTACATGCATCCATGCCGTGTGTCAGCATTGCAGGATGGTGGTGGTGGTGTGGGGTGTGTTTTCATGGCAGACATTGGGCCCCTTGATAAAAGTGGAGCAACGTTTGAATGCCACAGGATATCTAAAAATCATTGTCAATCAGGTGCATCCCTTCATGGCAGAAGTTATCCATCTGCAAATAGATTCTTTCAGCTGGATTATGCCCCATGCCACAAGGCTTGTCCAGAAAAGGTTCCACGAACATGACAGTGAATTCAGGTTACTGCAGTGGCCTTCCAAGGCACCAGATCTCAAATCCAATTGTGCATCTGTTGTAGGAGATGGAACGAGCTATTCTGAGTAGAAATCCACTGCCAGAGAACTTGACACAACTGTGGGAAGCATTGCAGTCAACATGGGCCAGCATCCCAGTGGAACGCTTTCGACACCATGTATAGTCCATGCCCTGACAAATTGAGGCTGTTCTGATGACAAAGACTATCAGCTGTTCAGAAATGACAGGTCCAGAGAGGGGATGCGAGGAGGGGGTGTGGCTATGTATGTGAATCACAGTATGCAGGCAAAGAGAAGAATAACTGACCTAGAGAAAGAAGAGTTTGAGTGTCTTCAGCTCCGTCCTAAACAACACCCCAGCTCAGTTTCATCTCTGGTAGTGGAGTGCTCTAACATCCACCATGGGCACATGACAAAACACTGCAGCAGAATACTGTGGATTATCTCATAATCACTGTCCATGTGATCAGGATGTCCTCTCCCCAAATGGGTCTCATCCTGTGTGGAGACTTTAATCACCTGCCCATCAAGATGCTGACAAACTCCCATCCAGACATGAAACAAGTGGCAAAAGACAAGACCACAGAGGGGACTCCATCCATCCTAGATCTGATCAACACAACCCACTGTCCTTGCCCCTCTCGGATCCAGTGATCACAAATGTCTGCTGTTCTCTTCAAACACAACATCAGGAGGGAGAAGAGAGGTGCAGCGGAAAAAAGGACTTCTGGTAACCCAGAACAGAAAGGAGACCTTTGCACGATGTATGGCCAGTACTGACTGGTCTGCCATATATGAGGTGGAGAGCATCGATGCAACGGTGGAGATGTTCAACTCCTGCATTCAAACTGCACTTGATGTATACATGCCAATAAGAAAACAACAACACTGGACAAGCCCTGGATGACTGAAAGAATAAAGGCTGCCATCAGGAAAATACAGAATATTTTCAACAGATGGGGAGAAACAATGACATGGAGAAAATACAGAAACACAGTGCAAATGATTATCAAGGAAGCAAAGACAAACTACTACAAAACTGAAATCCAGGACCTAAAGAAGAAAAACCCTAAGGAATGGTGGGACTTCATTAACAAAGGACTGGGACCAAAGAAAACATCAGGAGGGAGAATACAGGTCGAGGGAATTGAAGACGACGACGTGGCTGAAGTTTTGAATGGCTTCTTTGCTGAGACATGGACAAGCACCACACCTCTTGCCATCTTCCCCCTGCCCATGTCTACAAAGCAGGTTGAGCTGTGCAGCATTGGCCAGTTAAAGCAAGCTCTGAACAGACTCAGAGCACGTAAAGCATGTGGGCCTGATGGCATTCCAGCCTGGCTACTAAAGAGCATGCAGAAGATCTAGCCCCTGTCATCAAACACATTGTTAAAACTGTCCCCTGCCAGTAGGAGGTGTTATCTGAGTGCACGATTCAGTATGACTACCTCCCAAAGTCCAGCACTACTACCGCCCTTGTGAAAGCCACATACTCCTGGCTGACAGCTACAGACTCCATAAACCCAACAATGGTGAGGGTGTTACTTGCTGATGTGTCCAAAGCCTTTGATCGAGTAGATCACCCATAGTTCCTGCAACATCTGTCTGACATTGAACTGTGTTCAAGGTTACTAGCCTGGCTCCACAGCTACACCACCGAAAGAGGGCAGAGGGTGATGGCAACTGGCACATTTAGCCCTTGGTCAGAGGACCATCCACAACCTACACCACTAATCCTAGGAGGACAGGAAGTACCAGTGGTAACAACAACCAAGTATCTTGGTTTTCATCTAGACTCTAACCTCAGTGGTGACACGTGGAGTAGTCAGTGAAAAAGGCCACAAAGCACCTTTTTGACATTTCTTGCCAGTAATGTCCTACTGAAGATCTGGTCACAGTCTATACTACACTGGCCAGGCCTTGTCTGGAATACGGTGGAGTGCTGTTAGTTGGATGCAGTAAAAAGCAGCAGGCCCAACTAGACAGGGTGCAGAGGAGGGCCTTGAGGATCATCTCCAGAGGTGGAGCAGTCCAACCACAGCTCCCGTCACTGCAGAGCAGGCGAGAACAGGCTGCAGTGCACCTGGTGAAGGACATGCACACTCTTGACCATCCACTGAATGACCTGCTCCCTCCAAGAAGAGGTAACTGCACCACCAGGCTCCTGAGAAACAGCCACAAACTGTCCTGTATAACTGCCCGTACAAACCGCCTGCGAAACGCCACTCTACCCACTGCTTTTTTTAAATCACATTTTAATATTTCAATTTCCATCATGAAAAATGTCCTGTAATGTTTCAAGTGTTCTGTATTCTACTTATGTCACGTATTGTGTTATGTATTTAACAGGTAGCCTAGCGGTTAAGAGTGTTGGGCCAGTAACTGAAAGGTCGCTGGTTTGAATCCCGAGCCAACTAGGTCAAAAATCTGTCATTGTGGCCTTGAGCAATGCAATTAACCCCAATTGGTCCTATAAGTTGCTCTGGATAAGAGCATCTGCTAAATTACAAATATGTCATGAAAAATCATGTTTGTACATTAATTTGTGCTGGGCAACCTTTTCTCTTGTGCATAAATATAACAAAGTGTTTAAAGTGAAATAGTTAGTCTATACAGTGCATTCTGAAAGTTTTCAGACCCCTTGACTTTTTCAACAAAAAAATAAATTACAGCCTTATTGTAAAAATGATTTTTTTTTTTTACAAACAACAACAAAAATCCTTCATCAATCTACACACAATACCCCATAATGACAAAGTGGAAACAGGTTTAGACATTTTTGCAAAACCTTATTTACATTAGTATTCCAGACCCTTTGCTATGAATCTCGAAATTTAGCTCAGGTGCATCCTATTTCCATTGATATTCCTTGAGATGTTTCTACAACTTGATTGGAGTCCACCTGAGATAAATTCAATTGATGGGACATGGTTTGAAAAGGCACACATCTGTCTATATAACATCCCACAGTTGACATTGCATGTCAGAGCAAAAACCAAGCCATGAGGTTGAAGGAATTGTCCGTAGAGCTCCGAGACAGGATTGTGATGAGGCACAGATCTGGGGAAGGGTACCAAAAAATGTCTGCAGCATTGAAGGTCCCCAAGAACACCGTGGCCTCCTCCATTCTTAAATGGAAGAAGTTTGGAATCACCAAGATTCTTCCTAGAGCTGTCCGCCCGGCCAACTGCGCAATCGGAGGAGAAGGGCCTTGGTCAGGGAGGTGACCAAGAACCCGATGATCACTTTGACAGAGCTCCAGAGTTCAGCCCGCTTGGAATTTGCCAAGAGGACTCTGACCATGAGAAACAAGATTCTCTGGTCTGTTGTTACCAAGATTGAACTCTTTGGCCTGAATACCAAGCGTCACTTCTGGAGGAAACCTGGCACCATGCCTACGGTGAAGCATGGTCGTGGCAGTATCATGCTGTGCGGATGTTTTTCAGAGGCAGTGACTGGGAGACTAGTAAGGATCGAGGGAATAATGAACGGAGCAAAGTACAGAGAGATCCTTGATGAAAACCTGCTCCAGAGCGCTCAGGACTTCAGACTGGGGCGAAGGTTCACTGGGCCCAGCCAGAGCCCAGACTTGAACCCGATTGAACATCTCCGGAGAGACCAGAAAATAGCTCTGCAGCAACGCTCCCCATCCAACCTGATAGTTTGAGAGGATCTGCAGAGAAGAATGAATGAAACTCCCCAAATACAGGTGTGCCAAGCTTGAAGCATCATACCCAAGAAGACTCGATGCTGTAATCGCTGCCAAAGGTGCTTCAAGAAAGTACTGAGTAAAGGGTCTGAATACTTAGATATTTCTGTTTTTTTATTAACAAATTAGGAAAAATGTCTAAAAACCTGTCTTTTGCTTTGACATTATGGGGTATTGTGTGTAGGTTGATGAGGGGAAAAAACAATTTAACCAACTTTAGAATATGGCTGTAACGTAATAAAATGTGGAAAAAGTCAAGGGGTCTGAATACTTTCAGATTGCACTGTATATAGCCAAGCTACCATTGACTAGGTATTGGCACCCCATGTATATAGCCAAGCTATCATTGACTATGTATTGGCACCCCATGTATATTGCCAAGCTACCATTGACTAGGTATTGGCACCCCATGTATATAGCCACGCTACCATTGACTAGGTATTGGCACCCCATGTATATAGCCAAGCTATCATTGCTCATCGTGTATTAATTCCTTGTGCTACAATCTTTTTCCTATTATTATAATTGTTGTATTGTGTTCTCCATTGTTGGTCAACATTTCACTGTTAGTCTACACCTGTTGTTTACCAAACATGTGACAAAATGAAATGACTACGTATTTAGTTAATTGTCTTCTAAAACTATACTGAAAAAATATATAAACTTGACATGTAAAGTGTTGGTCCCATGTTTCATTAGCTGAAATAAAAGATCCCGGATATTTTCCATACGCACAAAAAGCTTATTTCTCTCAAATTTGGTGCACAAATTTGTTTCCATTTCTGTTAGTGAGCATTTCTCCTTTGCCAAGATAATCAATCCACCTGCGAGTTGTGGCATATCAAGAAGCTGATTAAACAGCATGATCATTACACAGGTGCACCTTGTGCTGTGTACAATAAAAGGCCACTCTGAAATGAGAAGTTTTGTCACACAACACAATGCCACAGATGTCTACATTTTGAGGGAGTGCGCAATTGGCATGCTGACTGCAGGAATGTTCACAAGAGCTGTTGCCAGAGAATTGAATGTACATTTCTCTACCGAGAATTTGGCAGAACATCCAACTGGCTTCACAGCCGCAGACCACGTGTAACCGTGCAAGCCCAGGACCTCCACATCTGGCTTCTTCACCTGCAGGATTATCTGAGACCAGCCACCCGACAGCTGATGAAACTGAGGAGTATTTATATCTGTAATAAAGCCCTTTTAGTGGGGAAAAATCATTCTTATTGGCTGATGGGTGGGCCCCTGTCATGTGAAATCCATAGATTAGGGCCTAATGAATGTATTTCAATTGTCTGATTTCCTTATATGAACTGTACCCCAGTAAAATTGTTGAATGTTGTGTTTATATTTTTGTTCAGTTAGTTAAAATCTTACAAAACAACTGATGATGATTATGTTTGGAAAACTGCATTGATCTGCCAATGAAAAATAACATTAGTACATGAATTTGTACTGGTCAACCTCTCCTTCTCTTTTGTATTCAGTTCTTCCATATTAGATCTGACAGTATGAATGGTTCTTATGGTTGTATTCAGTTCTTCCATATTAGATCTGACAGTATGAATGGTTCTTATGGTTGTATTCAGTTCTTCCATATTAGATCTGACAGTATGAATGGTTCTTATGGTTGTATTCAGTTCTTCCATATTAGATCTGACAGTATGAATGGTTCTCATGGGCTGAGTGCCTGGAGTGACTACAGTCATACAAAGTTTTCTTTGACCCTGTGATCTCACCAGGACAGAACCACATCACTCCAGCCCAGAAGGTGGCAGTGATGTACCTTTAAAATTGGTCTGAACACCACCAATAAACACCATAGAAGAAGAATGCAAGCTTAGCAACAACCAATGGGCTATGCAGCTTTCCACTGTTCCAAAGACTGTCTATTATATGGAACAGATTGGCATGTGACCACTCTAACAATGTAGATACATCCTCAAAGATTGGACATGAATCTGTGTTGGTCAAACTCTTCTCTTCTCTATCATTAAATACAACAAAACGATGTTTTAAGTGAAATATTTAGTGTTTGTCTAAAGCTGGAAAAAAGACCTGAAATGAGCATCACAAAGATACATTTGACCTATGCACTAACAAGCTTTTTCAATATACGCAGCTTTGTCACCAGCTGCAGTACTGTAGCTTTATTAATCTACTGTACTTCAACATGTACTCACATTGGATGGGTTGATTAGGATTCAAACCATGTCTTAAACTGCTACCTAGCAAGTTACAAGCCACAACACAGATGTAAAGTTGCTGTAGAACTGTTTCATGGGGTGTGAAAATATATGTAATCAAAACTACTGGATATCTTTAGAAGGAAAATTGTTCTACAATTTTCTTACACTGAAAATGTGGAATAGTTTTTGTAGGTCGGCAGGATAAAAACTATATTTTATCCCTATTAAGATTTAAGTTTGCAAAATGTAAAGGGGTGTGTAGACTTTCACTGTGACTGTATACGTACCATTGCCTTGCAATGGATTTGTGCCACAAATGCTAAAAAGTTAGCAGTGATAACAATAGTAAGATAAACAATATATGCCCAGGACTATATTGAGGGACAGACTGTTGAAATGCCCAGTTGATTATGTAAACAGTCTTGTAGAACTCTGGCATTGATGGTCCATCTGAGGGTGAGTCATTGATATAAATGCTCAGAGTAAAAGAGCTGTGAACTCACCTGTGATGGCCCACGTCTACCACAACCTTTCCTATTGTGTTTGTAAGCACCACAGCATTTTAGGCAGCCATTGTTCAAAATGTGTTCATACATACAGTACAATGGGAGGGCGTGTGGAAGGAACAGGGGAGAACCAGGAGTTTGATCTCTGACTTCTATTTAGGACTGGGATCCCTCTGTGGGCCGGCCTTTTCAGAATATCTCTTGATTCTCTTTTAAACATGCTAGAAACATAAAGGACAGCCTAGTAAGAGCAGATGAATATGTTCCCCCTCAGCATTTACTATCCACCCTCCCCTCAAATCATTGTGAGAACTGTAATGCGTTGACCAAGGGGGATTTCTTTCTTCGCCCTCATACTGGAAATAAAATGTATGTCCTGGGTAGAATTTCCTGTAAAACAAAATGTGTGGTATATTTCCTGATGTGCCCATGTGGCTATTATTATGTTGGAAAGTCTAAGAGAAAATTGAAAGCTGAAAGAGCAACATCAGAACTGCTGACGAGAAATCCCCTGTAGCCAGAAGCATTAATGTGGTCGGTTATGTTGTGTGCCAACTTGAGGTTCAAGGGCTTAGAGGTTGTACAGCCAATATAAGACAGGAGGTGATAGAGAATAATTGTTGTTACAGAGAGAGACATATTATATCCATGACTTACAAACATTGAAAAAGCTTGTTAGTGCATAGGTCAAATGTATGTTATATCCATGACTTACAAACAGAGAGAGGCATATTATATCCATGACTTACACACAGAGAGAGACATATTATATCCATGACTTACAAACAGAGAGAGACATATTATATCCATTACTTACAAAAAGAGACAGACATATTATATCCATGACTTACAAACAGAGACCAACTGGCAGGTGTCTTCACTGACATTTTGAACCTCTCCCTGACCGAGTCCATAATACCTACATGTTTCAAGCAGACCACCATTGTCCCTGTGCCCAAGAAAGCGAAGATAACCTGCCTAAATGGCTTCCGCCCAGTAGCACTCACGTCGGTAGCCATGAAGCGCTTCGAAAGACTGGTCATGGCTCACATCAACACCATCATCCCGGAAACCCTAGACCCACTCCAAATCCCAGTGCTTGATTATGGTGATGTGGCCATGGGGCGGCGCACAATTGGCCCAGCGTCGTCCAGGGTAGGGGAGGGAATGGCCGGCAGGGATGTAGCTCAGTTGGTAGAGCATGGCATTTGTAATGCCAGGGTTGTGGGTTCGATTCCAGTATAAAAAAAGTAAAATGTATGCACTCACTAACTGTAAGTCGCTCTGGATAAGAGCGTCTGCTAAATGACTAAAATGTAAATGTAAATGTAATCTATAGTCATACGGCTGCCTCTGTTTTAAAATCTTTAGCACTGTGTTTTATCACTGGGATTTTAAACATTTTAAATGAGCCAATTTCTCTTCTATATTATTTATCTTGTCAAAACATGTCACTACACCTCAACACATCACCATTGGGACAATCCAATTTGCTAGTCCCCATTATTTTCTATAATGCATATGAATATATGTTTTCAGTATAAAGGACTTAGACAGGTTTTCTTCTTAGGGAACAATTAAATAAAACAACAAATATATTATTTGTCTTTTTTTTTTAATGTGTTTTAAAATGACCCACTTACTATTGGGGAGTGGAACCAGAGAGTAAGCTTGTGTTACCTTTCTCACACCACTACAGTATTCATTTCAACAGACCCCATTGTTAGAGTTCAATATATGCCCAGGACGATATTGAGGTTCAGGCTGTTGTAATGTCCAGTTGATTATGTAAATAGTATTGTAGAACTCTGGTATTGATGGTCCATTTGAGGGTGAGTCATTGGTATGAATATTCAGAATGAAAGAGCTGAGAATTCATATAACACAATATTTCCTGTTGTGTTAGTAAGCACCCAGCATTTTAGGCAGCAATTGCTCAAATCTGTCCAGAGTTTACAGACGCCAGGACAGCGGAGTCACTGACCACCTTCCGGAGACACTTGAAACCCCACCTCTTTAAGGAATACGTGGAATAGTATAAAGTAATCCTTCTACCCCCTCCCCCACCCCCCATAAAAAAAAGTGCTTGTCCCACAGGCTATCATAAGTTGAATCCACCAATTTGTAAGTCGCTTTCTGGATAAGAGCGTCTGCTAAATGATGTAAATGTAAATGTAATTTACAGTGAGTACAAACCCTCTCCTTCCACACTGAGTCTAAACCTACAGTCACTGGGTCCTGATTGTGACAGTGGAGCCCAGTTTACTGTAGGATCCAGAGATGACATCAGTGAAGCTGGAAGACTGCAGTCAAACACTGGAGCTGAATGTCAACATTAAAGATGAAGAAGAGGAGGAGAAGATTGGGAAATCTGTTTCTCATGGTAAGAGCAGGTTCTTTAGTGATCATATATATAGAACACCTCACCTGCGACTCATGAAAATACTTCAATTTATGTATTAATTAAGTCTACTAAAATGTTTATCTGACACCATAAAGACGATTAAAATATGCAAGAAAGCATTAGGCAATGAGTTGATGTTGACTAGCAAGAATTGGTCTGATAGTGGAATACTAAAGGTAAATAGATTTAATGACATTGTAAAATTAACGATTTACTTACATTTCTTTAATTTTTAGAGGAACTTGGGTTAAGTGCCTTGCTCAAGGGCACATCGACAGATATTTCACCTAGTCGGCTCGGGGATTTGAACCAGCAACCTTTCAGTTACCTTCTGCCCAATGCGTAAAGCCTAAGTTACAAGTAAATACTGACATTAACAAAACATGAAGTATCTAAACATGATCAGACAGGAAGAGAAAGACAAAGAATCCATAGCTTGTGTCGTGGCCCATAGCTCATGGGAGAGGGGTAGAGAGAAAGACGGTGTACACTGAGTGTATTAAACATTAGGAACACCTGCTTCTTTCCCTGCCATAGACTGACCAGGTGAAAGCTATGATCCCTTATCGATGACTCTTGTTAAATCCACTTCAGTGTAGATGAAGGGGAGGAGACGGGTTAAAGAAGGATTTTTTGTGTATGTGTTTCATTCAGAGGGTGAATGGGCAAAACAAATATTTAAGCGCTTTGAACAGGGTATGGTAGTAGGTACCAGACGCACCGGTTTGAGTGTGTTAAGAACTACAACACAGTTTCCCGCAGTTTCAACAGTTTCCCGTGGGTATCAAGAATGGTCCACCACCAAAAGGACATCCAGCCAACTTGACACAACTATGGAAAGCATTGGAGTCAACATGGGCCAGCATCCCTGTGGAAGGCTTTCGACACCTTGTAGAGTCCATGCCCTGACAAAGTTAGGCTTTACTGAGGGCAGAAGGGGGTGCAACTCAATATTAGGAAGGTGTTCCTAATGTTTTGTACACTCAGTATATATCTCACCACAGCAGGTCAAGAACAAAAGAGAAAGACACATTGAAGCTAAGACCCTTTTAGAACCATTTGACCATGTTTGGATTCAAAATTGGAGTTGTTGATCAATAACATTACTGTTGAGTTAACTTCCAATCAGATATCAGACCTACAGTATGTTATCACAACAGAAGCTCAGAGGTGTGACAGAATGGAGGATGGTGAGATAATGCATCATTCAGAATGGGGGATGGTGAGATAATGCATCATTCAGAATGGGGGATGGTGAGATAATGCATCATTCAGAATGGGGGATGGTGAGATAATGCATCATTCAGAATGGGGGATGGTGAGATAATGCATCATTCAGAATGGGGGATGGTGAGATAATGCATCATTCAGAATGGGGGATGGTGAGATAATGCATCATTCAGAATGAGGGATGGTGAGATAATGCATCATTCAGAATGGGAGATGGTGAGATAATGCATCATTCAGAATAGGGGGATGTGGGGAGCAACACAGAGAAGGCTGAATTCCTGAGAAGACAGTAAAACCTTTGGGTTGATAAAAGAGAAGTCTGGGGTTGGGCCCGCCACTATAGTACTATCTACATCTAGGAGTTATCTCCAATAGTAAGACCTCCATAAGTTCATTCTGTCATTCTGACACCCCTGAAGAACTCAACACAACAAAGCTTGTTTTATCGTTGTGCATGAAAAGTTGTTATAGAACTGTTGATGATAAGATATATGTTATTTCATGCTACTGAGACTTGCATGGATGACACCAGTATTGTCAGCATTTGTTTTATTAACTGGGCTATCTGGAGTGATCAGAGAGTAGACTAAAGAAGTGAAGTAGACATACTGCCAGTGTTTTAAAGTTCTATGAAATGAGTCTGTATAGTTGCCAGGGTTGGTGTCAATTCCATTTAAATTCCAGTCAATTCAGGAAGTACACTGTCATTCTAAATCCAATTCTCTTCAATGTTTTTCAATCAGGAAAATTGGTTTACTGGAAACACCTTTCCTCTTTTGACCTCACCCTTTCCCAGTCCCCTCCCACTGCTTGACCCCATCTTCACTAGAGGCTGTTCTCCTACTAATCTCACTGCAACCCCCCTCCAAGTCTCTGACCCCTACTTTGTTTCCTTTTCTCTCCATCTTCCTCAACCTACTCAGCCCCTAACCCAGATGGTCATGCTCCTCCCACTCAGCCCTAACCCAGATGGTCATGCTCCTCCCACTCAGCCCTAACCCAGAGGTCATGCTCCTCCCACTCAGCCCTAACCCAGATGGTCATGCTCCTCCCACTCAGCCCCTAACCCAGATGGTCATGCTCCTCCCACTCAGCCCTAACCCAGATGGTCATGCTCCTCCCACTCAGCCCTAACCCAGATGGTCATGCTCCTCCCACTCAGCCCTAACCCAGATGGTCATGCTCCTCCCACTCAGCCTTAACCCAGATGGTCATGCTCCTCCCACTCAGCCCTAACCCAGATGGTAATGCACCGCCGCAATCTTCTCTCTCTCTCTCCCGCTTCTCTCCCCTATTTTATCCTATCCTCTCTCATGACTCTGACTTTGCCTCCTGGACCCTACTCTACTCCCTTTCTGCACCCTAGAAAATGTAATTGATACGATTGTGATGCGTTGTTGTCTCACCTAGCTATCTTAAGATGAATGCACTATTGTAAGTCACTCTGGATAAGAGTGTCTGCTGAATTAGTCAAATTTAAAAATGTGAATTGATATGGAATTGACCCCAACCCTGATGGTTACTAACCCTTGTGATAGTGAGTGGAGGATGATATGGCTCGTAACACTTTAGAATAGTTTTATTCCCCTGTATTGTACAGCATACTTATATTAAGTCATTTGTTACCCAGTACAGCCAGAAGAGGACTGGCCACTGCTCAGAGCCTGGTTCATCTCTAGGTTTCTTCCTAGGTTCCTTCCTTCTAGGGAGTTTTTCCTAGCCACTGTGCTTCTGCATTGCTTGCTCTTTGGGGTTTTAGTCTCGGTACCTGCACCCTCAGCGGAGTCAACAAACACCGGAAGCATCCGTGTTTCAGGGAAAAGGCAGAGAGGAAGGCAAAGCCTGAAAACCGGAAGCTTCTGGTTTCTGTGGACCTGGTTTAGGCATTTATTTTACTCCTGATACGTTAGGTTAGGGCAGTGCTTCTCAATTATTTTCTGTTGCGCCCCCCCCTAGGAAGAAGTAAACATTTCGCGCCCCCCAACTCTCCGCTGCGACTGTAAATAGTATCATTTGTCTATAAAATTATTATAAGTACACCTCTGCATAACATTGTATCCTTATTAACATTAAAGAAAACAAAAAAGAAATATAGATCAACTTACAAAGAATAACTTTATTACATTTTTTTAGTCTGTAACAGAAAATACTTAAAGTGCATCGATTTGCCTGAAATTAAAAAAATAATTCAATCCTTATTTAAACTGTAAACATTTTTTGACCATTTGATACTGAAAAATAAAATAAAATATAATCAATAAATAATAATACATTCAAATTGATCAGCAACATTAACTCAGGAGTACAATATATGAAACACTGACCTATAAAACATAAATGAATAAAACAATTTGTGCTGATTTTTTAAAAATCAAAATGAGGAAGTCAGGATTAATGGCTACAATGAGCACGTTTTGCAGTGCACAGCTTTTCGAAGCGGGGTTTGAAGCATGATACTGCAACTCTCAGCTCCTGCTCAATGTTTAGCTGGGACCTGTACTTGGTCTTCAGTGCAGCAACAGCAGAGAAGCCAGTCTCACAAAGATAAGATGTTGCAAAAGGAAGAAGAATGCCCATGGCCCTCTGCCCTAAGAGTGGATACTGCCTCTCTACACTCAGCCAGAATTCACTCAGTGTCTGTGATGTGAACCTCAGTCTCAATGTGGAGTCAGACGTCATATCAATGAACTGGTCCTCCTCTGCAGAGCTGAAACCAGTTGGAGCTGGTGCATTAAAAGGATCTCTGACCCAGTCATATTGGGAACTGTTTTCAGGGAAGTACTTTTTAAAGAATCCCATCAGTGATGAAATATGCTCCTTAATATATGGAATCACTGAGGTGGCATCATAGTCAGTAGTGTCAACAAATTCATGCAGGTTCTCGAATGAATCAGTATGTCCTTCATCAAGTCGCCTGCCTCACATTGCAAGCTTTCGAGTGAAAGAGCTGATCTTGTCTGTGACCTGAGGGAGGTGTTTATCTTTCCCTTGAAGCTGTAGATTTAGTTCATTTAGCTTTCCAAATATGTCACTCAGGTAGGCCAGTTTTGCCAGGAAGTTCTCATCACTAAATTTTTCTGCGAGGTCATACTTGTGCTCCTGCTCCGAAAACATTCTTATCTGCTCTCTGAGCTCAAAAACTCGGGACAAGACTTTTCCTCGTGACAGCCACCCTGCTTCACTGTGAAACAGCACAGCTTGGTGTTCAGCTCCCATCTCCTCACAGATAGCAGAGAAGACTCTTGTTTTTAGTGGTCTGGTCTTTATAAAATTGACTACACCTACAATGTCAGTCATAACCTCACTTAATTCAGAGGAAATGTGCCTTGATGCCAGTGCTTCTCTGTGTATAATACAGTGTGTCCACTCAGCATTAGGTGAGGCCTTCTTGATGAGTGCCCAAAGTCCTTTTCTCATCCATGCCATGGTCTGTGCACCATCACTGCAAACACCAATGCAGTTCTCCCACTTTAGCCCATTCTCAGTCAGGAAGCAGTTCAGCATTTTGAATAGCTCTTCAGCTGTGGCTCTGTCTCTGACATATTTACAAAAAAGTAGATCCTCACACAAGGAGTTTGTCATGTCAAATCGTACATAACCCATAAACAAACAGTCTTTGTTGCCGTCAGTTGCTTCATCGAACTGTAAGGCAAACGTTTGTCTTTTAGTTTATCTACCAGCTGTTCTTTAAGATCGTTAGCAATGTCATTTATACGTCTGGCGACAGCGTCATTGGACAGAGGGATAGTTTTTATTTTTGCAGCACTTGCGTCATCCAGCATGACAGAGACCATGTCTAATGCTGCAGGTAGTATCAGCTCCTCTGCTATGGAGTGGGGTTTTTTGCACTGAGCAATTTGGTACGCCACCTTATATGATGCTAACAGTGCTCGCTGGTTTACTGAAGTAGCATTCACAAAGCGGGACTATTGTTGGCAATATTCGGCACGTTTTCGCTGAAAAAACTCAAGCGGCTTATCAGCGTGATTGGAGTATAATGTCTTTACGTGACGCTTTCATTTATTTGGCTTCATGCTGTCCGCAGCCAACATTTTTAGACACAGTAAACATACCGGTCTTTCCTCGTCTCCCACCGTAGTCACAGTGAAGCCAAGCGCTACATACGCTTCGTCATATTTCCTTGTCTTAGCTTTCGGGAGACTTACATTTGTCTCATTATCTCCGTCTCTCTCCGCCTTTCTTTTCATCCCTGATGTTGTTCATACAGGAGACCATGTTGAGACATTCTCTACATCCAGAGAACAACAGCAGGAAGATCACAGAGCTAAGAGGTCTCACCACTGCCCACATTGTGAGGAGATTTTCCCAATTCTATCAAAGCTAAAAAATTGACCTAAAAATACACACAGGAGATAATCTATTTCCCTGCTCTGATTGTGGGAAGAGCTGTAAAATATCAAGGGATCTGGTACTCCTGCTCTGACTGTTGGAAGAGTTTCTCTCAACATGGCCACATACATGTGAGAATCCTCATCAGTTGTCTGACTAGCTAAGATTAAAATCATTCCATCACTTAATTCTCAAGAAATCGTAGCACACTCTATTGTAATCCTATTGTTTCTCACTGTGAGAGAACTGTGCAGAGGAAAGGGAGCGTTATAGAATGTTAGCCTCTCTTTACTTTATTGATCAGTGTTAACCTGGTCAGTTTTGGTGTGTTTTGTTAGCTTCTATTGTAAAGATATTGAGATTACCTTGGATTTGCCCTTAGGGTTGAATATCCTCTGTGAGGCTGGTTGACTGGGTGGTTTTGCTTCCCTCTGTAGTTTTCTGTGGGAATGAGCTAGTAGACACAACATGTATCAGATAGAGATGGTGTGATGATCAGTTTTCACCATTAGTTTGGGTGGATACTTTTTGTTTATTAAATTGTATTTTAAAACTAGATGAGTTATTTTAGTCATTAATAGTCATTAAGGCTTAATTCAAGCCTGTTTAATTTATCTGCCAATGAAAAATAGTATGTATATGAATTTGTTCTAGTCAAGCTCTTCTCTTTTGTGTAATGAATTACCAAAAAACTATGTTTCAAGTGACATATTTACTGTTGTTCTGAAGCGGAACAAGACAGGAGGTTGAAATCAGCATCACAAAATCAGCTCCTCTGCAATGTCATTTATACGTCTGGCGACAGCGTCATTGGACAGAGGGATAGTTTTTATTTTTGCAGCACTTGCGTCATCCAGCATGACAGAGACCATGTCTAATGCTGCAGGTAGTATCAGCTCCTCTGCTATGGAGTGGGGTTTTTTGCACTGAGCAATTTGGTACGCCACCTTATATGATGCTAACAGTGCTCGCTGGTTTACTGAAGTAGCATTCACAAAGCGGGACTATTGTTGGCAATATTCGGCACGTTTTCGCTGAAAAAACTCAAGCGGCTTATCAGCGTGATTGGAGTATAATGTCTTTACGTGACGCTTTCATTTATTTGGCTTCATGCTGTCCGCAGCCAACATTTTTAGACACAGTAAACATACCGGTCTTTCCTCGTCTCCCACCGTAGTCACAGTGAAGCCAAGCGCTACATACGCTTCGTCATATTTCCTTGTCTTAGCTTTCGGGAGACTTACATTTGTCTCATTATCTCCGTCTCTCTCCGCCTTTCTTTTCATCCCTGATGTTGTTCATACAGGAGACCATGTTGAGACATTCTCTACATCCAGAGAACAACAGCAGGAAGATCACAGAGCTAAGAGGTCTCACCACTGCCCACATTGTGAGGAGATTTTCCCAATTCTATCAAAGCTAAAAAATTGACCTAAAAATACACACAGGAGATAATCTATTTCCCTGCTCTGATTGTGGGAAGAGCTGTAAAATATCAAGGGATCTGGTACTCCTGCTCTGACTGTTGGAAGAGTTTCTCTCAACATGGCCACATACATGTGAGAATCCTCATCAGTTGTCTGACTAGCTAAGATTAAAATCATTCCATCACTTAATTCTCAAGAAATCGTAGCACACTCTATTGTAATCCTATTGTTTCTCACTGTGAGAGAACTGTGCAGAGGAAAGGGAGCGTTATAGAATGTTAGCCTCTCTTTACTTTATTGATCAGTGTTAACCTGGTCAGTTTTGGTGTGTTTTGTTAGCTTCTATTGTAAAGATATTGAGATTACCTTGGATTTGCCCTTAGGGTTGAATATCCTCTGTGAGGCTGGTTGACTGGGTGGTTTTGCTTCCCTCTGTAGTTTTCTGTGGGAATGAGCTAGTAGACACAACATGTATCAGATAGAGATGGTGTGATGATCAGTTTTCACCATTAGTTTGGGTGGATACTTTTTGTTTATTAAATTGTATTTTAAAACTAGATGAGTTATTTTAGTCATTAATAGTCATTAAGGCTTAATTCAAGCCTGTTTAATTTATCTGCCAATGAAAAATAGTATGTATATGAATTTGTTCTAGTCAAGCTCTTCTCTTTTGTGTAATGAATTACCAAAAAACTATGTTTCAAGTGACATATTTACTGTTGTTCTGAAGCGGAACAAGACAGGAGGTTGAAATCAGCATCACAAAGCTAAATCTGACCTATTCACTAACATGTTTTGTCAGCATAAGCAGCTGTGAGACATGCTAGAGTACTGTAATATTATTGATCTACTGAATCATCGTAGTTGTTGGGGGTTATCTTTACAGTAAATATAATGGTGGTGGATAGGCCTTCAATGCAAGCTGCAGGGGTTGCCTTTCAACAAGATGATCCTGACATTTTAAAGGTTAAAAAGGTGGACTTTGTGGCCTTTATCGCAATGGTGATTAACGGCACTGCCAAGGTGGAGAAAAGTTCTAGGAAGATAGAAATCATTGTGGTTAAGGCAGAATGGTTCCTGGGGCTGAAAGATTTATTGGCAAAAGAGTTACATGGAATATTGTCAAAAGCCGTACCACCATCTCAGGTCCTAGAGACTGAGAAGGGAGATATAGAGATTTAAAAGAAGGAAGAAATGGGAGTTTTGTTTGTTTTGGCAATGTACTATTTTTATTAGGGTGGAGTAAGTTAGTATCACTATTAAGTATGGATGTATTTTTTATTTAATTTATTTTGTGGTTTCAAACCGTCCAGTTGGTGGTGGCAATACAACTTTTGGATGTAGTCTGCCATAAAACCCACAGAAGAAGAAGATGTCGCTGTTGCATTGTGGTAGTTGGGGAACAGGAACTTCCGGGGAGGCGCGCAACATTCTTCATAACAAAGAAAACGACAGGACTGTGCTTTCCGTTTCTCTTTATTACTACAGGTATGTAATAGCACGTTTAAACTGTCTAATATCGAAATAACGTCATAACATGTTAGATAACAAATCAGTCAAGGTATTATCACGTTTGGGAAAGGTTTTGTGTAATGTTTGTGTCAATCCGAGTGATTGAAGAACGTGATAAAATATATTTTACAAGCACACGGCGCGGCGTCCATTACACGTTTTCATTTGTGAGGCTTTCCAGGTTCGTATATAGGTCAGTGCGTTTCGCCTGGGCATGTTCAGTACAAAAACGTTTTGGAAAGTTGCAGATAAAAATACCCTGAATAGAACTGACATGATTCGTTAGAATCAGAGGCATGTTTGCTCTACATAATACATTTGTATCTGATCGTGGCCAACATCTCCGTACCCGCTTGTCCCTACGTATGTGAAGCTAGCCACAATAACGATTAACCACAATAGTGGAATTTGCGGTTCGCCCTCAAAATAAAAGGCCCTCATTGAAAGTGATGCAAACTGATACAAAATATTGGAATCATGTCAAACGTTGTTACTTAATTTAAAATGAATTACAAAAACTAATTATTTTGAAAATAAACAGGGGGGAAAACGGTTGAAATCCCACTGTGGAGGTATTAGACCACATAATTGCATTGGGGGCATTCATATATGCACTTATGAAACGGGTTGGATTGTGCTCCCATGGAACGGGTGACACCCACAGAAAACAATTATCAAGAGTTTATACAAATGTTAGCATCTTAGCTCTTATTGCAGGACTTTGACTGTGAAAAATCACCTTCCCAGTCAGTCTATTGCAGGGGTACTCCAGTACTATTTGAGAAGGTCCGGTCAAACAAATTTCCTAGGTGGCAAAGGTCCGGATGGATATTGTCATTTATTGGCATAGTAACAAACCCCCAACTTGTGACCCCAAACTGTTCACAACCCTCTTGTTGGCGGAGAGAACATTTAGCAGTTTTAAAGCTAATATCCCGCAATTCTACACATTTTACGACAGGGCTGAGATTTTTTGTTGTTGCTGTTTTTAAGCAATTCTACATGTTTCCATGTCTTATGTGTGTTTATATGATACCAGGGGTTGAAGCCCAACCAAAACAGTATTATTATATAATTATTTTGTGACCTGTGGTCCATATTGACCCCGTTCTTGGTCCTTACCGCGTTACGCCAGTTGAGTATGCTGTTTCTTTTGTTTGTATTGGACATTCATATTGCACTGTACAGCCCTACCTATGTATTGTTCAGCCTACTCAGTGACACCCACAGAACACAACTATGTAGAGTTTACACAAATATTAGCGTCTTCACTCTATTGCAGGACTCTGAAACCACTGTTGTCCGGGAGTTTAACCCTGTCAGCTAAATTGTCATTATAATTAATGGTTTCAAGTTTGTCTCTGTACATTTTTGACGAGATGATCATAGCAAAAAAATTAAATACTTCTGCATTTCCCGCTGTGCAAATGCAATGTTTCTCATTGCAAATAGGCTCAGGATAACTCCTGATAAAGTTGGGTAGCTGATAGGCCTTTTCAGAGCTTAAATAGCCAAAATGATTAGTCACAGGGCTCCCGAGTGGCGCAGCGGTCTAAGGCACTGCAGCTGTCACTACAGACCCTGGTTTGATTCCAGGCTGTATCACAATCCGGTCGTGATTGGGAGTCGCATAGGGCGGTGCAAAATTGGCCCAGCGTCGGCCGGGGTAAGCCATCATTGTAAATAAGAATTTGTTCTTAACTGACTTGGCCCAAACATTAGACCGGACCAAATCTGAACCAATCACTCAGACATCATTAGGCAGGTTTCCATTGACCCAGGTCCATTCGACAAAAGCAATGTTGCTAAAATAATCTTTGCGACGTGTGTAATGGAGACGGCAGATATAGGAGAAATGTTCTAAAGCTCGACAACATTTTAAATCGTTGGACAGGTGGGTTTTTCTTTTGTCAAAGTTTCTTTATTCTGAGAAGTGAGGATTGAAACAGTGTTTTTTAAATAAATGATGATTGCCAAATCATTTTGACGGTACAGGGTGAGTCATTACGTCCAGCTATTTTCTATGCAAACTTTTTCTAAATGTCCAGAAAAAAATCACTGGACAAGTTATTGGAAACATGGCGACTGTTTCACAAGATTGGAAAGTAGGGTACAGCAGAGTACAGGAAAGAAAAGTTTAGTTCAGTACAGTACAATAGTACAGTATAACGTAATGTACTCTGTTAGGGCGGGGCGATATGGACTACAAATCATACAGCTGTATCTTGAGTTTTTTCAAACGTATGGGTGATTCAAGATATCTCAGTTTTGTTTTTCTCTAAGTAAGTGTTGTACAATTAAATTCATCTAATGAATTAAGGGCTTGTGAAGTTACACCTATAAATAAATACAATAGTTTTTTGATTGAAATAATACAGTGAAGACAACGTTATTCAGGAAAATATTACATAGTGCTGCCTAAAACAAACTGCAACCTTGTACTAAATGGTTTTTGAGTCAATGATGTGAATTTCTGAAATCTACTATAGGTTAAGTGCACTTACGTTGTTTAATTTAAAGTGTGCAATTTGTGTCTAATGTGAAATTAATAAATGGTTTGTTGTCAATGCTTAGCTACCTGATCTAATATATTTTTAGAGAATAAAGAAAGTGCCAGAACTGTCAAGACTAACTTTTGTGTCTGTTTCTCTTTATTACTACTGGACGACTCAGATTAAGTCTGAGGCCGGTAACATCAACAGTGAGGACAAACCCAGCCTGCCTCTCTCCTTCCACACTGAGTCCAAACCTACAGTCACTGGGTCCTGATTGTGACAGTGGAGCCCAGTTTACTGCAGGATCCAGAGATGGCATCAGTGAAGCTGGAAGACTGCAGTCAAACACTGGAGTTGAATGTCAACATTAAAGATGAAGAAGAGGAGGAGAAGATTGGGAAATCTGTTTCTCATGGTAAGAGCAGGTTCTATCTAACTATAAGTTATCTTTTTTTTGTCAAGCAGTGGCAAATATACAGCACCTGTCAAAAGTTTGGACACACCTACTCATTCAAGGGTTTTTCTTATTTTTTTTACTATTTTCTACATTATAGAATAATAGTGAAGACATCTAAACTATAAAATAACACATATGGAATCATGTAGTAACCAACAAAGTGTTAAACAAACCGAAATATATTTTAGATTTTAGATTCTTCAGTAGCCACCCTTTGCCTTGATGACATCTTTGCCCACTCTTGGCATTCTCTCAACCAGCTTCACCTGGAATGCTTTTCCAACAGTCTTGAAGAAGTTCACACACATGCTGAGCACTTGTTGGCTGCTTTTCCTTCACTCTGCGGTCCAACTCATCCCAAACCATCTCAATTGGGTTGAGGTCGGTTGATTGTGGAGGCTAGGTCATCTGATGCAGCACTCCATCCCTCTCCTTCTTGGTCAAATAGCCCTTACACAGTCTGGAGGTGTGTTGGGTCATTGTCCTATTGAAAAACAAATAATCCCACTAAGCCCAAACCAGATGGGATGGTGTATCGCTGCAGACTGCTGTGGTAGCCATGCTGGTTAAGTGTGCCTTGAATTCTAAATAAATCACCAGCAAAGCACCATCACACCTCCTCCTCCATGCTTCACGGTGGGAAGCACACATGTAGATATCATCCGTTCACCTACTCTGCATCTCACAAAGACACTGCGGTTGGAACCAAAAATCTCAAATTTGGACACATCAGACCAAAGGACAGATTCCCACCGGTCTAATGTCCATTGCTCATGTTGTTTGGCCCAATCAAGTCTTCTTCTTATTGGTGTCCTTTAGTTGTGGTTTCCTTCCAGCAATTCGACCATGAAGGCCTGATTCACGCAGTCTCCTCTGAACAGTTGATGTTGAGATGTGTCTGTTACTTGAACTCTGTGAAGTATTTATTTGGGCTGCAATTTCTGAGGCTGGTAACTCTAATGAACTTATCCTCTGCAGCAGAGGTAACTCTGGGTCTTCCTTTCCAGTGGCGGTCCTCATGAGATCCAGTTTCATCAATGCGCTTGATAGTTTTTGCGACTGCACTTGAAGAATCTTAAAGTAATGATGGACTATTGTTTCTCTTTGCTTATTTGAGCTGTTCTTGCAATAATATGGACTTGGTCTTTTACCAAATAGGGCTATCTTCTGTATACCACCCCTACCTTGTCACAAGACAAGTGATTGGCTCAAGCGCATTAAGAAATTCCACAAATGAACTTTTAACAAGGCACACCTGTTAATTGAAATGTATTCCAGGTGAATACCTCATGAAGTTGGTAGAGATAATGCCAACTTTTGACTGGTACTGTATGTGAATTTATGGAAATCTGCTATAGGTTAAGTACCGGCACCTCAAATATGTAGTGCTTGAGCTCATGTTCCTCTTATAGAATGTTAGCTCAACAGTATTGTGGAGCTCCTGCACCTTAATATAAACAATACCGGCACCCAAAATGAGTACCGGCACCTATTTCAGTCCAAGTCAAGCACTGAAGTAGATAATTTAACAAGAAGATATATAATATATTTTTTGAGAATAAAGAAAGTGCCAGAACTGTCAAGACAATAACTTTTTGTGTCTGTTTCTCATTGTTACTACAGGATGACTAGAATTAAATCTGAGGCCGGTAACATCAATAGTGAGGACAAACCCAACCTGCCTCTCTCCTTCCACACTGAGTCCAAACCTACAGTCACTGGGTCCTGATTGTGACAGTGGAGCCCAGTTTGCTAAGCAGGATCCAGAGATGGCATCAGTGAAGCTGGAAGACTGCAGTCAAACACTGGAGTTGAATGTCATCATTAAAGATGAAGAAGAGGAGGAGAAGATTGGGAAATCTGTTTCTCATGGTAAGAGCAGGTTCTATCTAACTAAGTTTGTGTTATTCATTCCAACTTCCCGCTGTGCATGAAAAGTTGCAGTAGAACTGTTTCATGATGAACTGTGTCAATGAGAAGGTAGATATTATTTAATGCTACTGACCCTTGCATGGTTTTACACCAGTATTGCCAGCATGTGTTTTATTCACTGGGCTATCTGGAGTGATCAGAGAGTAGACTAAAGAAGTGAAGTAGACAAACTGCCAATGTTTTAAAGTTCTATTAAATGAGTCTGTGTAGTTACTAACCCTTGTGATAGTGAGTGGAGGATGACACCAACCCTTGTGATAGTGAGTGGAGGATGATATGGCTTCTACATCTGCATTGCTTGCTCTTTGGGGTTTTTGGCTGGGTTTCTATAAAGCACTTTGTGACAACTTCTGATGTAAAAAGGGCTTCACAAAATACATTTGATTGACATGTATATCATACCAACTGACTGGTTCTTCTGTTGTTGTTCACACAGGAGACCATGTTGAGACATTCTCTACATCCAGCGAGCAACAGCAGGAAGATCACAGAGCTAAGAGGTCTCACCACTGCCCACACTGTGAGGAGAGTTTTTCAATTCTATCAAAGTTAAAAATACACCTAAAAATACACACAGGAGAGAATCTGTTTTCCTGCACTGACTGTGGGAAGAATTTCACAACATCAAAGGCTCTGACAATTCATCAGAGAGTGCACACAGGAGAGAAGCCTTACTCCTGCTCTGACTGTGGAAAGAGTTTCTCTCGACTGGGCCACTTAAAAACACATGAACGTATACATACAGGAGAGAAGCCTTTCTCCTGCTCTAATTGCGTAAAATGCTTCACAACATCAACTGAGCTAAAAGGTCATCAGAGAACACACACAGGAGAGAAGCCTTACTCCTGCTCTGACTGTGGGAAGAGTTTCTCTCGACTGGGCCACTTAAAAACGCATGAACATATACATACAGGAGAGAAGCCTTTCTCCTGCTCTAATTGCGTAAAATGCTTCTCAACATCAACTGAGCTAAGAATTCATCAGAGAGCACACACAGGAGAGAAGTCTTACTCCTGCTCTGACTGTGGAAAGCGTTTCTCTCGACTGGGCCACTTAAAAACACATGAACGTATACATACAGGAGAGAATCCTTACTCCTGCCCTGACTGTGTAAAATGCTTCAAAACATC
The DNA here is from genome assembly GCF_020615455.1 of Coregonus clupeaformis. Taxonomy (NCBI): domain Eukaryota; kingdom Metazoa; phylum Chordata; class Actinopteri; order Salmoniformes; family Salmonidae; genus Coregonus; species Coregonus clupeaformis. The sequence goes on from NW_025534816.1 coordinate 25,023, forward strand.
AACTGAGCTAAAGGTTCACCAGAGAACACACACAGGAGAGAAGCCTTACTACTGCTCTGACTGTGGACATTTTTTTAAAACAACAACTGAGCTAAAGGTTCATCAGAGAAAACACACAGGAGAGAAGCCTTACTTCTGCTCTGACTGTGGGGCGAGTTTCTCTCAACTGGGCCACTTAAAACAACATGAACTTATACACACAGGAGAGAAGCCTTACTCCTGCTCTGACTGTGGAAAGAGTTTCTCTCGACTGGGCCATTTAAAAACACATGAACGTATACATACAGGAGAGAAGGCTTACTCCTGCTCTGAGTGTATAAAATGCTTCACAACATCAACTGAGCTAAAAGTTCATCAGAGAACACACACAGGAGAGAAGCCTTACTCCTGCTCTGATTGTGTAAAATGCTTCAGAACATCAACTGGGCTAAAAGTTCATCAGAGAACACACACAGGAGAGAAGCCTTTCTCCTGCTCTGACTGTGTAAAATGCTTCCGAACATCAAATGAGCTAAGAGTTCATCAGAGAACACACACAGGAGAGAAGCCTTACTCCTGCTCTAATTGTGTAAAATGCTTCACAACATCAACTGAGCTAAAAGGTCATCAGAGAACACACACAGGAGAGAAGCCTTACTCCTGCTCTGACTGTGGGAAGAGTTTCTCTCAACTGGGACACTTAAAAACACATGAACGTATACATACAGGAGAGAAGCCTTACTCCTGCTCTAATTGTGTAAAATGCTTCACAACATCAACTGAGCTAAGAGTTCATCAGAGATCACACACAGGAGAGAAGCCTTACTCCTGCTCTGATTGTGTAAAATGCTTCACAACATCAACTAGGCTAAAAGTTCATCAGAGAACACACACAGGAGAGAAGCCTTACTCCTGCTCAGACTGTGGAAAGAGTTTCTCTCAAATGGGCACCTTAAAAAGACACCAAGGTAAACATAAAGGAGAGAAGACTTACCACTGATCTTTAATGTGGCAAGAGTTTATCCTGATTTGGGCAACGTAAAAATACACCAACGGATACACACTGGAGAGAAGCCTCATCACTGCACTGACTGTGAGACGAGATTCTACAGATTGGGCCATTTAAAACGACACCAATGTATAAAGGTGAAATCCTCATCAGTTCTCTCAGACCAGCTAAGATTAGTCACTCCACTTAATTCTCATCTCATAAAATAATTGGCAACGTTGAATTGGATCAAATGAAGAAAGCGTAGGACACTAGTGTAATCCTATTGTTTCTCACTGTGAGAGAACTGTGCAGAGGAAAGGGAGCGTTATAGAATGTTAGCCTCTCTTTACTTTACTGATCAGTGTTCACCTTGTCAGTTTTGGTGTGTTTTGTTTGCTTCTACTGTAAAGATATTGAGATGACCTTGGATTTGCCCTTAGGGTTGAATATCCTATTTGAGGCGTCTCACAATGGAGTCTGATGGTTGACTGGGTTGTACTGATTCCTTCTGCAGTTTTCTGTGGGAATGAGCTGTTAGACACAACATACACTGTGTGTACAAAACATTATGGACACCAGCTATTTCCATGACATTGACTGAACGCTATGATCCTTAATGATGTAGTTTTTGTGTATTTATTATAGATCCCCATTAGCTTTCAGCAAGAAACTGCAGTTGCAGTGGGCTATGGAATGAAAACACTGGACACTGGAGAATTTGAAAAGCATTGCCTGATTTGATGAGTTTTGTACTGATGGAAGGACTAGGGTATGGGGAGAACATGAGTACATGCATCCATGCTGTGTGTCAGTGTTTCAGGCTGGTGGTGATGGTGTGTTTTCATGGCACATATTGGTTCTCTTGATAAAAGTGCAGCAACTTTTGAATGCCACAGGATATCTAAACATCATTTCCAATCAGCAGTGTATCCATTTGTAAATTAATGAGGAAAATGTGAAATTGGAATTTGGGTTACTTTGTGAATTGACTGTAATTGAAATGGAATTGACCCTGACATTTGCTAACCCTTGTGATAGTGAGTGGGGGATGATATTGCTAATCATTTTCAAAGGGAAGTTGGTTTTTAAGTTTCTGTTCTATATTAAGAAAGATAAGTCACACATATTTAACACCTTTTTTGGGCACTAAGTACTTCAATATTTACTTCCACAAATGTTTTAAACGGGTACCTGCTACCTTCAGACACTTGTAGGCGTCCTAGAGCGAAACAACAGACATGAACTTGTTGGTGAGTCTCACCTTTAGATGTGTAGGCCAAACTTCTCGGACGCTACAGACAGAAGTCTCCTGGTCTGACAAACAACACTGTAGTTCTTCCACCGCAGATGAGGAAGGCCGACATCAGAGGATGTGGTGGATTGAGACGCAGCCCATGCAAAAAATACATCCCAGGCACTTGTCATCTCCCGTCTGGATTACTGCAACTCGCTGTTGGCTGGGCTCCCTGCCTGTGCCATTAAACCCCTACAACTCATCCAGAATGCCGCAGCCCGTCTGGTGTTCAACCTTCCCAAGTTCTCTCACGTCACCCCGCTCCTCCGCACACTCCACTGGCTTCCAGTTGAAGCTCGCATCTGTTACAAGACCATGGTGCTTGCCTATGGAGCTGTGAGGGGAACGGCACCTCCGTACCTTCAGGCTCTGATCAGTCCCTACACCCAAACGAGGGCATTGCGTTCATCCACCTCTGGCCTGCTGGCTCCCCTTCCTCTGCGGAAGCATAGTTCCCGCTCAGCCCAGTCAAAACTGTTCGCTGCTCTGTCACCCCAATGGTGGAACAAGCTCCCTCACGACGCCAGGACAGCGGAGTCACTCACCACCTTCCGGAGACATTTGAAACCCCACCTCTTTAAGGAATACCTGGGATAGGATAAAGTAATCCTTCTACCCCCCCAAAAAAACAGCTACAAAAAAAACATTAAAAATACAAAATAAATGTAAAATAAAAAATAAATAAATAAAAATTGTAAAGTGGTTATCCCACTGGTTATAGGGTGAATGCACCAATTTGTAAGTCGTTCTGGATAAGAGCGTCTGCTAAATGACGTAAATGTAAATGTAAAATCTCTAGCTTAAACAGACTGATTTTGATGGGGATTGTTATTATTATGCTAATTTGATTTCCACAGGGGTGCTCTAGGGTTTCTTAAAGCACATCAACGTATACATAAAGAAGAGATGCCGGTAACACTTCCTTTTATGGGGTCCTTAATTACAGTGTAATTACATGTGTAACTACACTGTAAACAAGTATTGTAGTTAACTGTAATGACACATAGTTACAATGTAATAACATGTACCTGGTAGTAATTGTGGTCTGTGATTCCGATTTATTAACAACTGTGACAAAGGTTGGGATCCCTTGTGGATGCTCTGGGTGTCTGAGATATTATAGCCTATGCTCAATAGGCTCTAAATAATATTTGCCAGCAATATACTCCCCTTCATCCCACTGCTAGCTAGCCTCTGAAGCTAAGCAGAGTTGGTCCTGGTCGGTCCCTGGATGGGAGACCAGCTGCTGCTGGAAGTGGTGTTGAAGGGCCAGCAGGAAGCACTCTTTCCTCTGGTCAAAAAAATAACACCCCAATGCAGTGATTGGGGACATTGCCCTGTGTGCCGTCTTTCAGATGGGACGTGAAACGGGTGCCCTGACTGTCTGCAGTCACTAAAGATCCCATGCCACTTATCGTAAGAGTAGGGGTGTTAACCCCAGTGTCCTGGCTGAATTCCCAATCTGGCCCTCAGACCATCACAGCCACCTAATCATCCCTAGCTTCCAATCGGCTCATTCATCCCCCATCCTCTCCGCTGTAACTATTTCCCAGGTTGTTGCTGTAAATGAGAAATGTGTTCTCAGTCAACTTACCTGGTAAAATAAAAAATATTTTGCAATTGGCTGAGAACAGGGCAGCACGGCTGGCCCTTGGATGTAAACAGAGAACTAATATTAATAATATGCATCTCTCATGGCTCAAAGTGGAGGTGTTGACATGTTGGGTGCACCGAGCTGTCTGTTTGAGCTACTGGCGCACAGCTCGGTCACCCATGCATACCTTACAAGACATGCCACCAGAGGTCTCTTCACAGTCCCCAAGTCCAGAACAGACTATGAGAGGTGCACAGTACTACATAGAGCCATGACTACATGGAACTCTATTCCACATCAAGTAACTGATGCAAGTAGTACAATTTAGATTTTAAAAAACACCTTATCGAACAGCGGGGACTGTGAAGCAACACAAATATAGGCGCAGACACATGCATACACACACACACGATAACATACGCACTATACACACACGTACACATGGATTTTTGTACTGTAGATATGTGGTAGTGGTGGAGTAGGGGCCTGAGGGCACACAGTGTGTTGTGAAATCTGTGAATGTATTGTAATGTTTTTTTAATTGTATGAACTGCCTTAATTTTGCTGGATCCCCGGGGATCCATAATAAATACAAGTCCCAGATGAAGAATAAGACCCTATTTCAAAGCATAGTACATGTAATGTTATGCTAGTAATTACTAGTTGTTACACAGGATTTAGCTAGTTAAAATGAAGTGTATCTTTAGGAGTACTTGTACTTAATATGTACAGTACATTACCCATCCTGACAACCTGGCCCTCAATTTAAAGCTTGTGGAAGTGACATCCAAGTGGGAGAATAAATACACTAGTACACCACTGATAGAAGAATTTGGTAATGACTAATTATTACACTCCGATTCTTTGTGAAATGTGTTAGAATCATAAAACTACAATCTGATAATGTGTTTAGCTTAGTTAGAAGTAAAACAAGGGCTTTGGCTTATTGTTTTATCTATGCAAGCAGAATACAACTGTGAAACCAATAACAGAAAACAGGATGTGAAACTAGACACTGAGAAACATGTCCCCACCATATGTGCCTGTATAAGATGCATATTTTCCCAGCAACAGAGTATTTGTGTCTTCTGAAACCAGTGTGAAATAGATACAGGAAGAAACAACTAGGTTGCTGTGCAAGCTTACAGAGAAATGTAACAGTTGCCTAAATATGGGCTAGGAGCTTTCTCATTGGCCCACTTAGGGGCGTAGTAGAGGTATAAAAAACGTTGTGCATTGGATGATGTTCAGAGCTCTCATGAATAAAGAATGACCATTGCAGTAAGGCAGGGGTGTCAAACTCATTCCATGGAGGGCCTAGTGTCTGCTGGTTTTTGGTTTTTCCTGTAAATTAAGACCTAGACAACCAGGTGAGGGGAGTTATTTACTAATTAGAATCATCAATCAAGTACAAGGCAGGAGCAAAAACCCGCAGACACTCGGCCCTCCGTGGAATGAGTTTGACACATGCGCAGTAAGGGGTCTGTTTAATTTATTTAAACTAGAGATTTATACCTCTGGGAATTATTCAAAGATTTAAGAAGTGTTTGACTTCAACCATTGAGATAACAAAATTGTCGTGACAAACACAGCGTATCTGTATAGGAAAATCATTCAGAGCAAACTGCTGCCAATCACAATGTAAGGTGCGACATTTTGCGGGTGTGGAGAGCTCGTTAGAGGATAGAGAAAGCTTGCATTGAAGAGCTGGTCATCGTGTTATGACCTGCATTATCTGAATTAGGCCCACACAATTATACCTACGGAGGAGCGGCTTCTATGGAGGAACTTTGAATGTCTGAACTTCAGAGTTGGTTTAACGTTGGACCAGAGCAGATGTTAGCTAGCTAGCTAACAACCTTGTTTGGGCAGTGCAGTGCAGCACTAGAATTAAAAACAGGTCGTACCTTTTTGTCGTTAATAAATCCAATGTGAAACGTGGTGACTATAGTATCCTTAACTAGCATTGAAAAAGTTCATCCATTCTTCTCAAATTAAACATATCTCCCTAATTTCTGAATCATGCTTGTAACGTTGTCAGTAGGATACAGTAACCTATGATTCAGAGGGGTTGGAGCAGGTAGTTTCCACACGCACACCCACTGGCAAAGATTTCCATTCCAGCTGGCAGGCAGAAACTGGAATATGTTTCTAGAGTGAGGTTTGTTGCGATTTTTGTGGGACTGGAAAAAAATACCCGGAAAGTAAAATAAGTTTATTACCTGGATCCCATGCTTTTACAATAACTGCTGTTCCTGAAAAGTGTATTTACACTTTAGTTTCCGGTTCTTTTTTACGTTCTTTTTCAGTTCTGTTCCCTGAACGGGTTCCAACCCTAGAGAAATTATTTGGATGAAGGTCATGCTTAGGCTAATAAACAATGGAGGGAAATAAATTGCTACAGTTTACACTTTTTTAGTAATTTAATGAAATGTTGTAATCTGATCTCGGAATGCACGGACCATTAGTAGTGGGGGGACAGGAAGTTCCGGGCAGGCGGGCACCATTCTTCACAATAAAGAAAGCGCCAGAACTGTGCAGTCAAGATGATAACCTTTGTGTCCGTTTCTATATATTACTACAGGTATGTAATAGCACGTTTAAACTTTCTAATGTCGAAAGAACATGTCATATCATGCTAGGTAAAAAATCCGTTAAGGTATTATCACGTTTGGTAAAGGTTTGATGTGTTATTTTTGTGTCAAACCAAGTGAAGAACGTGATAACTATTTTACAAGTCACATAGCTTGTGACTTTTGGTTTGTCTGAGTGGATGTACATAATTTTCTCATGGTAATTTCATAAATAATCCATTTATTTTAGATTTCTGAGTTGGTTTAGCATATTATTGGTTTTGTGTAAAATTCACAAGCTGGTAAAATGGCAGCGTCCTCTCGGTGCATCAGAGACAATTTCACGATCGCACTACTGTTTTGAAGATGAATGTAATGATTAGCAGTTTTCTACATGTGTACTAATATTCAGACACATTCTGTTGTTTCTGTCCATCAATAAATGTTGCTATGGTGTGAACAGGAAATACAATTGGTTTTTGATTGAAGAAATACAGTGAAGACAAGGTTTAAGGAAATTAGCACATAGTGCTGTCTAAAACAAACTGTAACCTTGTACTAAATGGTTTTTGAGTCATTTATGTGTTTATCTACTATAGGTTAGGTATTAGCTCAAAAGTATTGTGGAGCTCCTGCACCTTAATATAAACAGTACCGGCACCCAAAATGAGTATTGGCACCTATTTCAGTCCAAGTCAAGCACTGAATTAGATAATTGAACCAGAAAAAAGTGAAAATATTTTTAGAAAATAAAGAAAATGCCAGAACTGTCAAGACAATAACTTTTGTGTCCGTTTCTCTTTATTACTACGGGCCGATTCAGATAAGTCTGAGGACGGTAACATCAACAGTGAGAACACAACCTAGCCTTCCTCTCTCCTTCCACGCTGAGTCCAAACCTACAGTCACTGGGTCCTGATTGTGACAGTGGAGCCCAGTTTACTGCAGGATCCAGAGATGGCATCAGTGAAGCTGGAAGACTGCAGTCAAACACTGGAGTTGAATGTCAACATTAAAGATGAAGAAGAGGAGGAGAAGATTGGGAAATCTGTTTCTCATGGTAAGAGCAGGTTCTATCTAACTAAGTTTGTTGGACATGATTTGGAAAGGCAAACACCTGTCTATATACAGTGCATTCGGAAAGTATTCAGACGCCTGGACCTTTTTGACATTTTGTTATGTTACAGCCTTGATTACATTTTTTCCCCTCATTAATCTACACACAATACCCCATAATGACAAAGCAAAAACTGTTTTTTTATCAATTGTTGCAAAAAAACAACAACAACTGAACTATCACATTTCCATAAGTATTCAGACCCTTTACTCAGTACTTTGTTTAAGCACCTTTGGCAGTGATTACAGCCAAAGTCTTAATGGGTATGACGCTACAAGCTTGGCACACCTGTATTTGGGGAGTTTCTCCCATTCCTCTCTGCAGATCCTCTCAAGTTCTGTCAGGTTGGATGGGGCGGGTCACTGCACAGCTATTTTCAGGTCTCCAGAGATGTTCGATTGGGTTTAAGTTCCGGCTCTGGCTGGGCCACTCAAGGACATTCAGAGACTTGTCCCGAAGCCACTCCTGCGTTGTCTTGGGTGTGTGCTTAGGGTCGTTGTCCTGTTGGAAGGTGAACCTTCGCCCCGGTCTTGAGGTCCTGAGTGCACTGGAGCAGGTTTTCATCAAGGATCTCTCTGTACTTTGCTCCAATCATCTTTCCCTCGATCCTGACTAGGCTCCCAGTCCCTGCCGCTGAACAACATCCCCGCAGCATGATGCTTCTACCACCATGCTTCACCGTAAGGATGGTGCCAGGTTTCCTCCAGACGTGATGCTTGGCATTCAGGCCAAGAAGTTCAATCTTGGTTTCATCAGACCAGAGAATCTTGTTTCTCATCTGGCTTTCATGTGCCTTTTGCTGAGGGGCTTCCGTCTGGCCACTCTTCCATAAAGGCCTGATTGGTGGAGTGCTGCAGAGATGGTTGTCCTTCTGGAATGTTGGCCCATCTCCATAGAGGAACTCTGGAGCTCTGTCAGAGTGACCATCATGTTCTTGGTCACCTCCCTGACCAAGGCCCTTCTCCCCCGATTGCTCAGTTTGGCCGGGCGGCCAGCTCTAGGAAGAGTCTTGTTGTTTCCAAACTTCTTCCATTTAAGAATGATTGAGGCCACTGTGTTCTTGGGGACCTTCAATGCTTGATATTGTTCCCCAGATCTGTGCCTCGCCACAAACCTTTCTTGGAGCGCTACGGACAATTCCTTTGACCTCATGGCTTCGTTTTTAGCTCTGACATGCACTGTCAACTCTGGGACCTTATATAGACAGTTGTGTGACTTTCCAAATAATCTCCAGTCAATTGAATTTACCACAGTTGGACTCCAATTAAGTTTTAGAATCATCTCAAGGATGATCAATGGAAACAGGATCCACCTGAGCTCAATTTCGAGTCTCATAGCAAAGGGTGTGAATACTTATGTAAACAAGGTATTTCTGCTGTTTTATTTTTAATACATTTGCAAAAATGTCTAAGAACCTGTTTTCACTTTGTAATTATGGGGTATTGTGTGTAGATTGATGAGGATTTTTTTTATTTAATCCATTTTAGAATAAGGCTGTAACGTAACAAATTGTGGAAAAAGTAAAGGGGTCTGAGTACTTTCCTAATGCACTGTACATATCCAAAAGTGGACCTAGAAGTTTGTCCTTAAATATCTATTGGGAGCCCATCTGGACCTTCCGCTTTACCTCCCTTCATATCGAAAATAGCGTCAGATATTTCAACACCATCCAATTCCTTTTCCAGATCCAATTTAGTGTCTTCTGAAGTAGAGGGAAAATCAAGACCTGACTAGTTCAGTTCTCAGGAGATTCAGAGTTGTAAAGTGTGTTGTAATAGGAAGCAAATGTTTGGTTTATTTCTACAGGATCCATTGATAATTGTAAATTATGAGTTGCATTAAAGGCTGAATTTTACTTCTTAATGTGCCAGGCCAGCAATATACCAGGTTTTTCACCTTGATCATAGGACTGTTTCAGCCTAGTTAAGCTGTTTGCAGCCTTTGAGGTGGGAAGTTCTTCATACTGAGCTTTAAGACCAAATTATTCCTTGTTTACTTCTACTGAGTTATCCAAAAAAGCTTCCCTCTCTGATTTTGTTGTCCATCTCTCTCATTTTCAGATTTATTTGATTTGAAACTGGTAAAACCTATAAATTGCCCCCAAATATATGCTTTGAAAGCCTCCCATCTGGTACTGGCTGAAGTTTGGTCAGTGTTTGTCAAATAAACATCTATATGCACTCCAACGTAATGTAAGAAGTCTGGGTCCTGTAACCATCTGGGATGCAAACGCCATCTAGAGGATCCTTTTACTAGTTTTGTATCCCTATAGAATAATGACACAGGGGAATGGTCATTCAAAACAATAGTATCATATCCACTTCCTGCTACATTGGGAAGCAATGAGCAAGAAACTAAAAAGTAGTCTACATGAGAATATGATTTAAATGTTGACGAGTAACATGAATACTCCCTTTTACTCGGGTTCTGAGTCCTCCAAGGTTCACATAGATTTAAATCCTTAATGAAATGCTGTAATTTCTTTCTACTCTGCGGGTGGGAAGTGTCTAAACCAGAGGAGCTATCTAGATGAGGATCAAGAGTGCAATTAAAGTCCCCTGCCATTAGGACTTTACCAGGAATGGAGGCTATCAATAGAAATACATTCTCAAAGAATTTGGGATTAACATCATTAGGACCATAAAAATTAACCAGATTAATATGCTAATTCAAAAGAGTTCCCTGTATCAAAATGTATCTACCAGCTGTATCAGTTATAATAGTATCCACTTGAAACGGAACAGATTTGTGAATTAAAACCATAACAACATGAGAATGAGAGGAGAAACAGGATTCTACTACTTGTCCTTGTCATCTCCTGCATACTTTAAGTAGCTCATCCTTCAACAAGTGAGTTTCTTGTAGGAACACAGATGAATGAAGTTGTTTAAGCCTAGTAATAACCTGTTTAAGCTTGGATAGTTTACAAACTCCACAAAGTAAATTTAAGTTTTGCATTTGAAGTCATTTAACCAAAGATGTAAACATGGAATAAGCTATAGCATAAAGGCATATCTAAAATATGTTTAGTAACCACAAGGACCGCATTCATATTTTGTAGTGAGGAAAATATGTAAAGATCTGTTGGAACAAACAAACATAAATCTATCCTAACAGTAAAACACTGAACCGGTTGTCTCCCTAACCGAGACACCCAAAGCTTCCTCTCCCACCTCCCCCTAATCGTAGAGTGTAGCCTGGTCGACGACTGATCCATTAAAGGGAGCAGTCTAACCTAAGCGACGCTAAACAAAACAAAGTGTCTCCTGAGTGTCAATCATTTTTGTCCAAGGATATGATCAAAAGGCCTCCATCATTCTTAAATGGTCAAAAGGCCTCCGTCATTCTTAAATGGAACCACCAATACTTTTTCTAGAGCTGGCTGCCCGGACAAACTAAGCAATCGGGGGAGAAGGGCCTTGGTCAGGGAGGTCACCAAGAAGCCAGTGGTCACTCTGACAGAGCTCCAGAGCTCTGTCACGATAGGAGAACCTTCCAGAAGGACAACCATCTCGGCAGCACTCCACCAATCAGGCCTTAATGGTAGAGTGGCCAGACGGAAGCCACTCCTTATGAAAGGGCACATGACAGCCCGCTTGGAGTTTGCCAAAAGGCATCTAAAGGACTCTCAGACCATGAGAAACAAGATTCTCTGGTCTGATGAAACCAAGATGTGACGCTTGGCATTCAAGCCAAAGAGTTCAGTCTGGAGGAATCCTGGCACCATCCCAACGGTGAAGCATAGTGGTGGCAGCATCATGCTGTGGGGATGTTTTTCAGTGGCAGGGACTGGGAGACTAGTCAGGATCGAGGGAAAGATGAACGGAGCAATGTACAGAGAGACCTGAAAATAGCTGTGCGGCGACACTCCTCATCTAACCTGACAAGCTTGAGAGGATCTGCAGAGAAACTCCCCAAATACAGGTATGCCAAGTTTGTAGCGTCATACCCAAGAAGACTCGAGGCTGTAATCACTGCCAAAGGTGCTTCTACAAAGTCCTGAGTAAAGTCTGAATACAGTTTTTTTTTAATTATTATTATTTTTACAAAAATGGTGTCATAAATCCTAGCGGTCAAACAGGGAAATGGTTCCAATAATTTTTCCTTTTTATTCATTTTAGATATACTCAATAAGGCTGTGTTTTGTGTAGGCTTAACCTGGTGTGACTTTTAGCAATATATTCGGCTCTATTTCCTCTCAGATTATAAAACTCTAATTATCATCAAAGTAGACATCATGCAAAACAACAAATCACTGCAATCTCCTGCACGTCATCTCTAGCTGACACCTTTGATAACAGGTATTGTGTCAATTTAAAACTTGCACAAGACAGTTCACAGAATTGACCATTTAAATAAATGTAGCCTATTTATTCATTGCAAAATTTTGCTAACATTATATAGTTAACCCAGAGATCCTTACCTTTGACTCGATTCGGCAATTTTGTCCAGATCATCATGGCATTTGTAGTTCTTTATGATAGCCACATTAGCAGCTAATTACGTTTCATTTTTGTAGCGGTAAATACAGGCGAATATATTGATCAGTCACCTTGTCCTAGAGAGATTGACACGGTTATCAAAACGCCACGCCAGGGGTAAGCCTACACGAAACACAGCCCTTATTTTAAGTGTTTCTAAAATCCCCTATGGGAAAAATGAATGGTGGAAAAATGATTGGAACCATTTCCCTGTTTGACTGCTAGGTTTTATGGGTATTATCATTTATACTGTGGTACTCCATTGGTGTGCAGCTACCTGAAGCTATTGGGGTGTGGATGAGCTGAGACACGTGGTAAGATGGCGGACAAGAAAAAAAAGTGGAATGGGGGATTGCAGTGGGGGATGAACAAACCTTCTGGAAGATCTGATGAAGGAGAAGATGGTGGACAAGGACAAATGAGAAAAGTGGAATATGTTTTGAGTGAATATGGAATGGAAGATCACACAGAACTTTTAGAAGAGCTACAGGAGGAAAGTGAACGTGACGAGTGAGGATGAATTAACTGTGGTGGCAGGTGCAGTGATGACCACTGAGAAGGAGCTGAGTGTATAGGGAAGCAGTGTGGTGAGGGAGGTTATCGTCTAGTGTATAAAGAGGGATACGTCCTCCAGTAGCTCAGAGATAGAACCTGGTGAGAGTGAGGATGAATAACCTGCTGTGAGGAACTCCGAGTTCGGGCCTCGTTCCGAGGATGATAAGGATGATTCTGGCCCAGTGGTAGTGAGATTTGTAGAGAGAATGGATCCATATGTGGTGTCAGGTTAGGTGGAGAAGAGGTTGGGGACTGTTGAGTTGGTGAAGGTAACTGAGTGGACTCGTGATGATTTATTGTTTCTCCTCTGCCCAGAGGGAGCGGGTGCTGCGGATTACGTGATTAGAGACAGGAATTGTGACTTGAATTGCTCTCCGGAACAGTGTGGCATTGAAAGGAGTGGTAACAGGGTTAGGTTTAAGTGTTGAGGATGTGCAGTTGAAATGGAAGATTCCAGGTGTCTGTGACGCCCTCCGTTTGGTGAGATGTAGATCTGGTGTAGAGCGTGGGGAAACAGAGAATACATTACAGTGGGGGAAAAAAAGTATTTAGTCAGCCACCAATTGTGCAAGTTCTCCCACTTCAAAAGATGAGAGAGGCCTGTAATTTTCATCATAGGTACACGTCAACTATGACAGACAAATTGAGAAGAAAAAAATCCAGAAAATCACATTGTAGGATTTTTTATGAATTTATTTGCAAATTATGGTGGAAAATAAGTATTTGGTCACCTACAAACAAGCAAGATTTCTGGCTCTCACAGACCTGTAACTTCTTCTTTAAGAGGCTCCTCTGTCCTCCACTCGTTACCTGTATTAATGGCACCTGTTTGAACTTGTTATCAGTATAAAAGACACCTGTCCACAACCTCAAACAGTCACACTCCAAACTCCACTATGGCCAAGACCAAAGAGCTGTCAAAGGACACCAGAAACAAAATTGTAGACCTGCACCAGGCTGGGAAGACTGAATCTGCAATAGGTAAGCAGCTTGGTTTGAAGAAATCAACTGTGGGAGCAATTATTAGGAAATGGAAGACATACAAGACCACTGATAATCTCCCTCGATCTGGGGCTCCACGCAAGATCTCACCCCGTGGGGTCAAAATGATCACAAGAACGGTGAGCAAAAATCCCAGAACCACACGGGGGGACCTAGTGAATGACCTGCAGAGAGCTGGGACCAAAGTAACAAAGCCTACCATCAGTAACACACTACGCCGCCAGGAACTCAATTCCTGCAGTGCCAGACGTATTGGATTGGGAGAATGTCATATGGTCAGATTAAACCAAAATAGAACTTTTTGTAAAAACTCAACTCGTCGTGTTTGGAGGACAAAGAATGCTGAGTTGCATCCAAAGAACACCATACCTACTGTGAAGCATGGGGGTGGAAACATCATGCTTTGGGGCTGTTTTTCTGCAAAGGGACCAGGATGACTGATCCGTGTAAAGGAATGAATGAATGGGGCCATGTATCGTGAGATTTTGAGTGAAAACCTCCTTCCATCAGCAAGGGCATTGAAGATGAAACGTGGCTGGGTCTTTCAGCATGACAATGATCCCAAACACACCGCCCGGGCAACGAAGGAGTGGCTTCGTAAGAAGCATTTCAAGGTCCTGGAGTGGCCTAGCCAGTCTCCAGATCTCAACCCCATAGAAAATCTTTGGAGGGAGTTGAAAGTCCGTGTTGCCCAGCGATAGCCCCAAAACATCACTGCTCTAGAGGAGATCTGCATGGAGGAATGGGCCAAAATACCAGCAACAGTGTGTGAAAACCTTGTGAAGACTTACAGAAAACGTTTGACCTGTGTCATTGCCAACAAAGGGTATATAACAAAGTATTGAGAAACTTTTGTTATTGACCAAATACTTATTTTCCACCATAATTTGCAAATAAATTAATTAAAAATCCTACAATGTGATTTTCTGGATTTTTTCCCCCTCATTTTGTCTGTCATAGTTGACGTGTACCTATAATGAAAATTACAGGCCTCTCTCATATTTTTAAGTGGGAGAACTTGCACAATTGGTGGTTGACTAAATACTTTTTTCCCCACTGTATCTGTCATGCTGGATTTTGATGCATAGTCTCTGCCAGGTAAGATCAAGGTTGGAAGTGTCAGTTATCCTGTGAGCGATTTTGTTCCGTAAATACTAGTGTTTTAGGGGTGAAGTTTATGGGCCTGTTGCAGCAGTGTGTAGGCGTGAGATGCCTAGATGTGACAAGTGTGCAGGAGGGCATGAGATGAAGAAATGTGTGGTATCGGTGGAGAAAGTTCTGTGTGTTAGTTGTGGGGGTGCTAACGGGCTGGAGATCTGAGGAGTCAGGTGAGAGAAAGGCAGATTGAGGTTGCCAGGGTTACAGTAGTACAGAAAGTGTTGTATACCGAAGCATTGAAGAGAGTGGTAGAGGAAGATGGGTACAGGGTGATGGATCCTGAGAGGATTCTTGTGAGTAGGCAGAGACCAAGAGAGAGTGATGGGAAGAATATGTGCTTCAGTAAGGTGGGCTTTTTAGCATTTATAGCAATGGTTGTCAATTGTACGGCAGAAATGGATCTTACAAATGACAGGCTACTTTGACACTGAGAATCTGAGATCAATAAAACGACCTTGTCTTGAATCCATCAATAGCCGAGGCCCCTAAGTGTGCAGAGAAACACATTGTACAATATGAGGAGGAAGATATAGTCCTAAGAAAGCTTTCCAGTTTCACTGCCTCACCCAATGATGTGCAGCTCACTCACCAGCCAAAAGCTTATCTCTCTCTTGCTTAAATTTTTAAAAACAATGCTGTTCACTCAATAGGCCTATTTGGAAGTTGTTAACTTGGTAACATACAGACATTAGTATTTTATTTTCAGCAGGATCCATTTGCTTTACAACCTGTGTTTTCCAGTGATTGTATTATAAATATTTGCGAAAGGCCTGTTTTGGCTGCATGCTGTTAACTGACAGATTTGCCACACGTTAGGCATGCCTTGTGATTTGGCTACACACAATCCACAGCTAGGCTATTTTAAAAAATTGGCTATGGATCCTCTGTGGTGAAGTTCTAGGCTTCCTCCTGGTGTAGTATTGGGAATTATTTAATTTCTTTCTGAACAGACTGCAGAGTGCTGCAGCACCTCCAGCACACTTCCCACAGCTATTATTCTATTAGGAGATAAATGATGAAGTGCAATGCTGGAGAGAAGAGAGTTGCCGGCTTATGTCTATAACAGCACAGAGAGGGAGAGAGATCATAGAAAGTGAATGTAATTGTATTTCTGTGAGAGATACAGGCGTGCTTCTCTCTCTCACCACAGCAATGGCCACGCCTTGGTCTAGGCTACAATGTTGCGCAAACCAGAGACCCAAGACGGCCCAACATTAACCAATTCTTAGAATATCATGCACGTTTTCACATTACGTTTTTTTTTAGGGGGCATGACAATTACAGAGGAATCTAAATGTAATTACTCTGATTGCTTTTATTAGGATTTTTACATTGCAAACAGTGGAAATAATTTTTCTTGCCACAAGAGGTAGGCTACCCGATCCTGGCAAATGGGTTCCGGAACGAAAGACTACAAAACTGAGAGGTACCGGAGGATCCAGCTCAAATTAAGCACTGTCCCTTCATATCGAAAATAGCGTCAGATATTTCAACACCATCCAATTCCTTTTCCAGATCCAATTTAGTGTCTTCTGAAGTAGAGGGAAAATCAAGACCTGACTAGTTCAGTTCTCAGGAGATTCAGAGTTGTAAAGTGTGTTGTAATAGGAAGCAAATGTTTGGTTTATTTCTACAGGATCCATTGATAATTGTAAATTATGAGTTGCATTAAAGGCTGAATTTTACTTCTTAATGTGCCAGGCCAGCAATATACCAGGTTTTTCACCTTGATCATAGGACTGTTTCAGCCTAGTTAAGCTGTTTGCAGCCTTTGAGGTGGGAAGTTCTTCATACTGAGCTTTAAGACCAAATTATTCCTTGTTTACTTCTACTGAGTTATCCAAAAATGCTTCCCTCTCTGATTTTGTTGTCCATCTCTCTCATTTTCAGATTTATTTGATTTGAAACTGGTAAAACCTATGAATTGCCCGCAAATATATGCTTTGAAAGCCTCCCATCTGGTACTGGCTGAAGTTTGGTTAGTGTTTGTCAAATAAACATCTATATGCACTCCAACGTAATGTAAGAAGTCTGGGTCCTGTAACCATCTGAGATGCAAACGCCATCTAGAGGATCCTTTTTACTAGTTTTGTATCCCTATAGAATAATCACACAAGGGAATGGTCATTCAAAACAATAGTATCATATCCATTTCCTGCTACATTGGGAAGCAATGAGCAAGAAACTAAAAAGTAGTCTACATGAGAATATGATTTAAATGTTGCGAGTAACATGAATACTCCCTTTTACTCGGGTTCTGAGTCCTCCAAGGTTCACATAGATTTAAATCCTTAATGAAATGCTGTAATTTCTTTCTACTCTGCGGGTGGGAAGTGTCTAAACCAGAGGAGCTATCTAGATGAGGATCAAGAGTGCAATTAAAGTCCCCTGCCATTAGGACTTTACCAGGAATGGAGGCTATCAATAGAAATACATTCTCAAAGAATTTGGGATTAACATAATTAGGACCATAAAAATTAACCAGATTAATATGCTCATTCAAAAGAGTTCCCTGTATCTAAATGTATCTGCCAGCTGTATCAGTTATAATAGTATCCACTTGAAACGGAACAGATTAGTGAATTAAAACCATAACACCATGAGAATGAGAGGAGAAACAGGATGCTACTACTTGTCCTTGTCATCTCCTGCATACTTTAAGTAGCTCATCCTTCAACAAGTGAGTTTCTTGTAGGAACACAGATGAATGAAGTTGTTTAAGCCTAGTAATAACCTGTTTAAGCTTGGATAGTTTACAAACTCCACAAAGTAAATTTAAGTTTTGCATTTGAAGTCATTTAACCAAAGATGTAAACATGGAATAAGCTATAGCATAAAGGCATATCTAAAATCTGTTTAGTAACCACAAGGACCGCATTAATATTTTGTAGTGAGGAAAATATGTAAAGATCTGTTGGAACAAACAAACATAAATCTATCCTAACAGTAAAACACTGAACCGGTTGTCTCCCTAACCGAGACACCCAAAGCTTCCTCTCCCACCTCCCCCTAATCGTAGAGTGTAGCCTGGTCGACGACTGATCCATTAAAGGGAGCAGTCTAACCTAAGCGACGCTAAACAAAACAAAGTGTCTCCTGAGTGTCAATCATTTTTGTCCAAGGATATGATCAAAAGGCCTCCATCATTCTTAAATGGTCAAAAGGCCTCCGTCATTCTTAAATGGAACCACCAATACTTTTTCTAGAGCTGGCTGCCCGGACAAACTAAGCAATCGGGGGAGAAGGGCCTTGGTCAGGAGGTCACCAAGAAGCCAGTGGTCACTCTGACAGAGCTCCAGAGCTCTGTCACGATAGGAGAACCTTCCAGAAGGACAACCATCTCGGCAGCACTCCACCAATCAGGCCTTAATGGTAGAGTGGCCAGACGGAAGCCACTCCTTATGAAAGGGCACATGACAGCCCGCTTGGAGTTTGCCAAAAGGCATCTAAAGGACTCTCAGACCATGAGAAACAAGATTCTCTGGTCTGGTGAAACCAAGATGTGACGCTTGGCATTCAAGCCAAAGAGTTCAGTCTGGAGGAATCCTGGCACCATCCCAACGGTGAAGCATAGTGGTGGCAGCATCATGCTGTGGGGATGTTTTTCAGTGGCAGGGGGGAGACTAGTCAGGATCGAGGGAAAGATGAACGGAGCAATGTACAGAGAGACCTGAAAATAGCTGTGCGGCGACACTCCTCATCTAACCTGACAAGCTTGAGAGGATCTGCAGAGAAACTCCCCAAATACAGGTATGCCAAGTTTGTAGCGTCATACCCAAGAAGACTCGAGGCTGTAATCACTGCCAAAGGTGCTTCTACAAAGTCCTGAGTAAAGTCTGAATACAGTTTTTTTAAATTATTATTATTTTTGCAAAAATGGTGTCATAAATCCTAGCGGTCAAACAGGGAAATGGTTCCAATAATTTTTCCTTTTTATTCATTTTAGATATACTCAATAAGGCTGTGTTTTGTGTAGGCTTACCCTGGTGTGACTTTTAGCAATATATTCGGCTCTATTTCCTCTCAGATTATAAAACTCTAATTATCATCAAAGTAGACATCATGCAAAACAACAAATCACTGCAATCTCCTGCACGTCATCTCTAGCTGACACCTTTGCTAACAGGTATTGTGTCAATTTAAAACTTGCACAAGACAGTTCACAGAATTGACCATTTAAATAAATGTAGCCTATTTATTCATTACAAAATTTTGCTAACATTATATAGTTAACCCAGAGATCCTTACCTTTGACTCGATTCGGCAATTTTGTCCAGATCATCATGGCATTTGTAGTTCTTTATGATAGCCACATTAGCAGCTAATTACGTTTCATTTTTGTAGCGGTAAATACAGGCGAATATATTGATCAGTCACCTTGTCCTAGAGAGATTGACACGGTTATCAAAACGCCACGCCAGGGTAAGCCTACACGAAACACAGCCCTTATTTTAAGTGTTTCTAAAATCCCCTATGGGAAAAATGAATGGTGGAAAAATGATTGGAACCATTTCCCTGTTTGACTGCTAGGTTTTATGGGTATTATCATTTATACTGTGGTACTCCATTGGTGTGCAGCTACCTGAAGCTATTGGGGTGTGGATGAGCTGAGACACGTGGTAAGATGGCGGACAAGAAAAAAAGTGGAATGGGGGATTGCAGTGGGGGATGAACAAACCTTCTGGAAGATCTGATGAAGGAGAAGATGGTGGACAAGGACAAATGAGAAAAGTGGAATATGTTTTGAGTGAATATGGAATGGAAGATCACACAGAACTTTTAGAAGAGCTACAGGAGGAAAGTGAACGTGACGAGAGTGAGGATGAATTAACTGTGGTGGCAGGTGCAGTGATGACCGCTGAGAAGGAGCTGAGTGTATAGGGAAGCAGTGTGGTGAAGGAGGTTATCGTCAAGTGCAAAAAGAGGGATACTTCCTCCAGTAGCTCAGAGATGGAACCTGGTGAGAGTGAGGATGAATAACCTGCTGTGAGGAACTCCGAGTTCGGGCCTCGTTCCGAGGATGATAAGGATGATTCTGGCCCAGTGGTAGTGAGATTTGTAGAGAGAATGGATCCATATGTGGTGTCAGGTTAGGTGGAGAAGAGGTTGGGGACTGTTGAGTTGGTGAAGGTAACTGAGTGGACTCGTGATGATTTATTGTTTCTCCTCTGCCCAGAGGGAGCGGGCGCTGCGGATTACGTGATTAGAGACAGGAATTGTGACTTGAATTGCTCTCCGGAACAGGGTGGCATTGAAAGGAGTGGTAACAGGGTTAGGATTAAGTGTTGAGGATGTGCAGTTGAAATGGAAGATTCCAGGTGTCTGTGACGCCCTCCGTTTGGTGAGATGTAGATCTGGTGTAGAGCGTGGGGAAACAGAGAATACATTACAGTGGGGGGGAAAAAAAGTATTTAGTCAGCCACCAATTGTGCAAGTTCTCCCACTTCAAAAAGATGAGAGAGGCCTGTAATTTTCATCATAGGTACACGTCAACTATGACAGACAAATTGAGAAGAAAAAAATCCAGAAAATCACATTGTAGGATTTTTTAATGAATTTATTTGCAAATTATGGTGGAAAATAAGTATTTGGTCACCTACAAACAAGCAAGATTTCTGGCTCTCACAGACCTGTAACTTCTTCTTTAAGAGGCTCCTCTGTCCTCCACTCGTTACCTGTATTAATGGCACCTGTTTGAACTTGTTATCAGTATAAAAGACACCTGTCCACAACCTCAAACAGTCACACTCCAAACTCCACTATGGCCAAGACCAAAGAGCTGTCAAAGGACACCAGAAACAAAATTGTAGACCTGCACCAGGCTGGGAAGACTGAATCTGCAATAGGTAAGCAGCTTGGTTTGAAGAAATCAACTGTGGGAGCAATTATTAGGAAATGGAAGACATACAAGACCACTGATAATCTCCCTCGATCTGGGGCTCCACGCAAGATCTCACCCCGTGGGGGTCAAAATGATCACAAGAACGGTGAGCAAAAATCCCAGAACCACACGGGGGGACCTAGTGAATGACCTGCAGAGAGCTGGGACCAAAGTAACAAAGCCTACCATCAGTAACACACTACGCCGCCAGGAACTCAAATCCTGCAGTGCCAGACGTGTCCCGATTAGGATTGGGAGAATGTCATATGGTCAGATGAAACCAAAATAGAACTTTTTTGTAAAAACTCAACTCGTAGTGTTTGGAGGACAAAGAATGCTGAGTTGCATCCAAAGAACACCATACCTACTGTGAAGCATGGGGGGTGGAAACATCATGCTTTGGGGCTGTTTTTCTGCAAAGGGACCAGGATGACTGATCCGTGTAAAGGAAGAATGAATGGGGCCATGTATCGTGAGATTTTGAGTGAAAACCTCCTTCCATCAGCAAGGGCATTGAAGATGAAACGTGGCTGGGTCTTTCAGCATGACAATGATCCCAAACACACCGCCCGGGCAACGAAGGAGTGGCTTCGTAAGAAGCATTTCAAGGTCCTGGAGTGGCCTAGCCAGTCTCCAGATCTCAACCCCATAGAAAATCTTTGGAGGGAGTTGAAAGTCCGTGTTGCCCAGCGATAGCCCCAAAACATCACTGCTCTAGAGGAGATCTGCATGGAGGAATGGGCCAAAATATACCAGCAAGTCGGACAGTGTGTGAAAACCTTGTGAAGACTTACAGAAAACGTTTGACCTGTGTCATTGCCAACAAAGGGTATATAACAAAGTATTGAGAAACTTTTGTTATTGACCAAATACTTATTTTCCACCATAATTTGCAAATAAATTAATTAAAAATCCTACAATGTGATTTTCTGGATTTTTTCCCCCTCATTTTGTCTGTCATAGTTGACGTGTACCTATAATGAAAATTACAGGCCTCTCTCATATTTTTAAGTGGGAGAACTTGCACAATTGGTGGTTGACTAAATACTTTTTTTCCCCACTGTATCTGTCATGCTGGATTTTGATGCATAGTCTCTGCCAGGTAAGATCAAGGTTGGAAGTGTCAGTTATCCTGTGAGCGATTTTGTTCCGTAAATACTAGTGTTTTAGGGGTGAAGTTTATGGGCCTGTTGCAGCAGTGTGTAGGCGTGAGATGCCTAGATGTGACAAGTGTGCAGGAGGGCATGAGATGAAGAAATGTGTGGTATCGGTGGAGAAAGTTCTGTGTGTTAGTTGTGGGGGTGCTAACGGGCTGGAGATCTGAGGAGTCAGGTGAGAGAAAGGCAGATTGAGGTTGCCAGGGTTACAGTAGTACAGAAAGTGTTGTATGCCAAAGCAGTGAAGAGAGTGGTAGAGGAAGATGGGTACAGGGTGAGGGATCCTGAGAGGATTCTTGTGAGTAGGCAGAGACCAAGAGAGAGTGATGGGAAGAATATGTGCTTCAGTAAGGTGGGCTTTTTAGCATTTATAGCAATGGTTGTCAATTGTACGGCAGAAATGGATCTTACAAATGACAGGCTACTTTGACACTGAGAATCTGAGATCAATAAAACGACCTTGTCTTGAATCCATCAATAGCCGAGGCCCCTAAGTGTGCAGAGAAACACATTGTA
This sequence comes from Coregonus clupeaformis, assembly GCF_020615455.1. NCBI lineage: Eukaryota > Metazoa > Chordata > Actinopteri > Salmoniformes > Salmonidae > Coregonus > Coregonus clupeaformis. Next base: position 47,321 of record NW_025534816.1, read on the forward strand.
CAATATGAGGAGGAAGATATAGTCCTAAGAAAGCTTTCCAGTTTCACTGCCTCACCCAATGATGTGCAGCTCACTCACCAGCCAAAAGCTTATCTCTCTCTTGCTTTAATTTTTTTAAACAATGCTGTTCACTCAATAGGCCTATTTGGAAGTTGTTAACTTGGTAACATACAGACATTAGTATTTTATTTTCAGCAGGATCCATTTGCTTTACAACCTGTGTTTTCCAGTGATTGTATTATAAATATTTGCGAAAGGCCTGTTTTGGCTGCATGCTGTTAACTGACAGATTTGCCACACGTTAGGCATGCCTTGTGATTTGGCTACACACAATCCACAGCTAGGCTATTTTAAAAAATTGGCTATGGATCCTCTGTGGTGAAGTTCTAGGCTTCCTCCTGGTGTAGTATTGGGAATTATTTAATTTATTTCTGAACAGACTGCAGAGTGCTGCAGCACCTCCAGCACACTTCCCACAGCTATTATTCTATTAGGAGATAAATGATGAAGTGCAATGCTGGAGAGAAGAGAGTTGCCGGCTTATGTCTATAACAGCACAGAGAGGGAGAGAGATCATAGAAAGTGAATGTCATTGTATTTCTGTGAGAGATACAGGCGTGCTTCTCTCTCTCACCACAGCAATGGCCACGCCTTGGTCTAGGCTACAATGTTGCGCAAACCAGAGACCCAAGACGGCCCAACATTAACCAATTCTTAGAATATCATGCACGTTTTCACATTACGTTTTTTTTTAGGGGGCATGACAATTACAGAGGAATCTAAATGTAATTACTCTGATTGCTTTTATTAGGATTTTTACATTGCAAACAGTGGAAATAATTTTTCTTGCCACAAGAGGTAGGCTACCCGATCCTGGCAAATGGGTTCCGGAACGAAAGACTACAAAACTGAGAGGTACCGGAGGATCCAGCTCAAATTAAGCACTGTCCTTCTCATATAATGGGGTAGGGCCATCCCAAGGATCCCTGAACGCACGGACGGTTGCACCAAATATTTCTTATAACTAAACCAAGATAGACCACAGCTGGTCGTTTCCGCCGAGTGGCGCAGTGGTCTAAGGCACTGCATCGCAGTGCTAGCTGTGCCACTAGAGATGCTGGTTCGAATCCAGGCTCTGTCGTAGCCGGCCGCGACAGGGTAGGGGAGGGAATGGCCGGCTGGGATGTAGCTCAGTTGGTAGAGCATGGCGTTTGCAACGCTAGGGTTGTGGGTTCGATTCCCACAGGGGTATGAAAAAAAATAATGTATGCACTCACTAACTATAAGTCGCTCTGGATAAGAGCGTCTGCTAAATGACTAAAATGTAAATGTATGTAAAATGAACAGATGAGTCATAGTGTGCAGAGCCAAGCACGAGCTAGCGAGATCCTATTGGTGTGTTCTAGCATACATCTGCATATTTCTGTTAGGGAACGCCTCCTCTGTGAAGCGCTCGTGTGCAATAACTCAATTCGCCTTTGTGTTCCTTCTAAATAACGTGATTTTAAAAAATATTTGTCCACAAAACTTAGTCCACTCTGTGCATAACAGATTTTAGTTTTGGGAACAGAACTTTATTAAGATCACATGTTTCATCGATTGGAACATTTGCATAATGTCGGCCAAAATCCATCTCCTTCCTTCTTCTCCCACTGCCGGCCAGTGGGCTTCCTGTCACTACCATATTTGGTAGTGAGTGGAAACGCCAACCGGGTGCTTCACAATTATACATCCAGTGAAATATCTGTCTCATTGTTCTATCTGTGGCTGCACTGTGGTAGTGGGGGAACAGGAAGTTCCAGGCAGGCACGCACCATTCTTCAGTATAAAGAAAGCACCAGAACTGTGATGGCAAGAAGATAACCTTTGTGTCCATTTCTATTTATTACTACTGGTATGTGTTATGACGAGTTTCTCTGGCATCAAGTAATTCAGTATGCAAGAGAATAGTTAAACAGATGGAGAGTTGGTTCAAAGTATTTAATATTACAGTACCAGATTCACATGACAAGCGGTACCGGCGTAGCCTATTGTCATCTGAATGACTTACATAGAAAACCTCTTAGTTTATATAATGCTTTTCAGAGCTAATTCCATCCAACAGTTGCCAACCATTATTGAGTGTCACTCCTCGCCACATATAGGATCACCCTATATGGTATCGTGTTGCACCCTAGTCAGGATATTCCATCACGTACTCCTTCTAAGATTAGCACCAGTGGCCCCCCAGCTATCTTGGCCCGCATACCTTCTGGCACCCACCAGTGACAGAAATAAATACATGGAATGTATGTCATCCTCCAAATCCTTATGCAGCTCTCAATATTCCAAACATTAACTAATACTTTATAAAAGACGTAATATCAGTATGTAATAGCACGTTTAAACGTTCTAATATCGAAAGAACATGTCATACCATGCTAGGTAACAAATCCATTAAGGTATTATCACGTTTGGTGTGTTATTTTTATGTCAAACTGAGTAAACCTGGTAACTATTTTACAAGTCACATAGCTAGATACTTTGGGTTTGTCTGAATGGTGTACATAATTTCCTCAAGGTGATTTCATAAAGAATCCATTTATTTTAGATTTCCGAGTTTGTTTAGCATTTTTGGTTTTGTGTCAAATTAACGAGCTGGTAAAATGGCGCCACCCACTCGGTCAGCATCAACGGATTTCAGTGCAGCAGAGAGACTATTTCACGGTTGCACTACTGTTTTGAAGCTGAATGTAATGATTATCAGTTTTCTACGTGTACTAATATTCAGACACATTCAGTTGTTTCTGTATTTATCGATAAATGTTACTATTGTGTGAACAGAAAATACAATTGGTTTTTGATTGAAATAATACAGGAACATAGTACATAGTCCCGCCTAAAACAAACAGTGACTTTGTACTAAATGGCTTTTGTCATTTATGGCTTTACAGTACCAGTCAAAAGTTTGGACACACCTACTCATTCAAGGGTTTTTCTTAATTTTTACCATTTTCTACATTGTAGAATAATAGTGAAGACATCTAAACTATGAAATAACACATATGAATCATGTAGTAACCATAAAGGTGTTAAACAAATCAAATATATTTTAGATTTTAGATTCTTCAAAGTAGCCACCCTTTGCCTTGATGACAGCTTTGTTGAATCTTTGTAATCAACAATGTAGAAAATAGTAAAAATAAAGAAATCCTGTAAAGAGTAGGTGTTCTAAAACTTTTGACTGGTTCTGTATGTGAATTTGGGAAAATCTGCTATAGGTTAAGTACCGGCACCTCAAATATCTAGTGCTTGAGCTCCTGTTCCTCTTATAGAATGTTAGCTCAACAGTATTGTGGAGCTCCTGCACCTAAATATAAACAGTACCTGCACCTATTTCAGTCCAAGTCAAGCACTGAAGTAGATAATTTAACGAGAAGAAATATAATATATTTTTTGAGAATAAAGAAAGTGCAAGAACTGTCAAGACATTAACTTTTTGTGTCTGTTTCTCATTGTTACTACAGGACGACTAGAATTAAATCTGAGGCCGGTAACATCAATAGTGAGGACAAACCCAGCCAGCCTCTCTCCTTCCACACTGAGTCCAAACCAACAGTCACTGGGTCCTGATTGTGACAGTGGAGCCCAGTTTGCTATGCAGGATCCAGAGATGGCATCAGTGAAGCTGGAAGACTGCAGTCAAACACTGGAGCTGAATATCAACATTAAAGATGAAGAAGAGGAGGAGAAGATTGGGAAATCTGTTTCTCATGGTAAGAGCAGGTTCTATCTAACTAAGTTTGTGTTATTCATTCCAACTTCTCACTGTGCATGAAAAGTTGCAGTAGAACTGTTTCATGATGAACTGTTTCAATGAGAAGGTAGATATTATTTCATGCTACTGACACTTACATAGTTTGACACCAGTATTCCCAGCATTTGTTTTATTCGCTGGGCTATCTGGAGTGCTCAGAGTGTAGACTAAAGAAGTGAAGTAGACAAACTGCCAATGTTTTAAAGTTCTATTAAAAGAGTCAGTGTAGTTACTAACCCTCGTGATAGTGAGTGGAGGATAATATGGCTTCTACATCTGCATTGCTTGCTCTTTGGGGTTTTAGGCTGGGTTTCTATAAAGCACTTTGTGACAACTTCTGATGTAAAAGGGCTTCATAAAATACATTTGATTGACATGTATATCACACCAACTGACTGGTTCTTCTGTTGTTGTTCACACAGGAGACCATGTTGAGACATTCTCTATATCCAGAGAGCAACAGCAGGAAGATCACAGAGCTAAGAGGTCTCACCACTGCCCACATTGTGAGGAGATTTTCCCAATTCTATCAAAGCTAAAAATACACCTAAAAAGACACACAGGAGAGAATCTGTATTCCTGTACTGACTGTGGGAAGAATTTCACTACATCACAGACTCTGACGGTTCATCAGAGAGTGCACACAGGAGAGAAGTCTTACTCCTGCTCTGACTGTGTAAAGTGCTTCAAAACATCAACTGAGCTAAAAGGTCATCAGAGAACACACTCAGGAGAGAAGCCTTACTCCTGCTCTGACTGTGGGGCAAGTTTCTCTCATCAGAGCACCTTAAAACAACATAAACGTATACATACAGGAGAGAAGCCTTACTCCTGCTCTGACTGTGTAAAGTGCTTCAAAACATCAACTGAGCTAAAAGGTCATCAGAGAACACACACAGGAGAGAAGCCTTACTCCTGCTCTGACTGTGGGAAGAGTTTCTCTCAACGGCTCCACTTAAAACAACATGAACGTATACATACAGGAGAAAAGCCTTATTCCTGCTCTGACTGTGTAAAGTGCTTCAAAACATCAACTGAGCTAAAAGTTCACCAGAGAACACACACAGGAGAGAAACCTTACTCCTGCTCTGACTGCGTAAAGTGCTTCAAAACATCAACTGAGCTAAAAGTTCACCAGAGAACACACACAGGAGAGAAGCCTTACTCCTGCTCTGACTGTGGAAAATGCTTCACAACATTAACTGCGCTAATAGTTCATCAGAGAACACACACAGGAGAGAAGCCTTACTCCTGCTCTGACTGTGGGGCAAGTTTCTCTCAACAGAGCACCTTAAAACAACATGAACGTATACATACAGGAGAGAAGCCTTACTCCTGCTCTGACTGTGTAAAGTGCTTCAAAACATCAACTGCGCTAAAAGGTCATCAGAGAACACACACAGGAGAGAAGCCTTACTCCTGCTCTGACTGTGGCAAGAGTTTCTCTCAACGGCTCCACTTAAAACAACATGAACGTATACATACAGGAGAGAAGCCTTACTCCTGCTCTGTCTGTGGGGCAAGTTTCTCTCAACCTGGCAACTTAAAACAACATGAACATATACACACAGGAGAGAAGCCTTACTCCTGCTCTGACTGTGGGGCAAGTTTCTCTCAATCTAGCAACTTAAAAAAACATGAACGTATACATACAGGAGAGAAGCCTTACTCCTGCTCTGACTGTGTAAAGTGCTTCACAACATCAACTGAGCTAAAACTTCATCAGAGAACACACTCCAGGAGAGAAGCTTTACTCCTGCTCTGACTGTGGGAAGAATTTCTCTCAACTGGGCAGCTTAAAAAAAAACATGAACGTATACATACAAGAGAAAAGCCTTACTCCTGCTCTTAACATGGCAAGAGTTTCTCCCGATTGGCAACGTAAAAACACACCAACGGTTACACACTGGAGATAATACTTATTACTGCACTGACTGTGAGACGAGATTCTACAGATTGGGCAATTTAAAAGACACCAACGTATACATAAGAAGTGGTAGTGGTCAAAGACAAGACCACAGAGGGGACTCCATCCTAGATCTGATCAACACAACCCACTGTACTTACTCCTCGCGGATATAATGATCACAAAATGTCTGCTGTTCTCTCCAAAGTGAGGTACAGCGGAAAAAAGGATGTCTGGTAACCCAGAACACGATGTAAGGCCAGTTCTGACTGGTCTGCCATATGAGGTGGAGAGCATCGATGCAAAGGTTGAGACGTTCAACTCCTGCATTCAAACTGCACTTGATGTATGCATGCAAATACGAAATAAGAAAACAACAACACTGGACAAGCCCTGGATGACTGAAAGAATAAAGGCTGCCTTCAGGAAAATACAGAATATTTTCAACAGATGGGGAGAAACAATGACATGGAGAAAATACAGAAACACAGTGCAAATGCTTATCAAGGAAGCAAAGACAAGCTACTACAAAACTGAAATCCAGGACCTAAAGAAGAAAAACCCTAAGGAATGGTGGGACTTCATTAACAATGGACTGGGACCAAAAAAAACATCAGGAGGGAGAATACAGGTCGAGGGAATTGAAGACGACGACGTGGCTGACGTTTTGAATGGCTTCTTTGCTGAGGCATGGACAAGCACCACACCTCTTGCCATCTTCCCCCTGCCCATGTCTACAAGGCAGGTTGAGCTGTGCAGCATTGGCCAGTTAAAGCAAGCTCTGAACAGACTCAGAGCACGTAAAGCATGTGGGCCTGATGGCATTCCAGCCTGGCTACTAAAGAGCATGCAGAAGATCTAGCCCCTGTCATCAAACACATTGTTAACACCTCCTACTGGCAGGGGACAGTTTTATCTAAGTGCACAAATCAGTATGACTACCTCCCAAAGTCCAGCACTACTACCGCCCTTGTGAAAGCCACATAATCCTGGCCCAACACTCTAAACCGCTAGGCTACCTGTTAAATACATAACACAATATGTGACATAAGTAGACAGAACACAGAACAGAACACTTGAAACATTACAGGACATTTTTCATGATGGAAATTGAAATATTTAAAAAAAGCAGTGGGTAGAGTGGCGTTTCGCAGGCGGTTTGTACGGGCAGTTAGACAGGACAGTTTGTGGCTGTTTCTCAGGAGCCTGGTGGTACAGTTACCTCTTCTTGGAGGGAGCAGGTCATTCAGTGGATGGTCAAGAGTGTGCATGTCCTTCACCAGGTGCATTGCAGCCTGTTCTCGACCTGCTCTGCAGTGATGGGAGCTGTGGTTGGACTGCTCCAACTCTGGAGATGATCCTCAAGGCCCTCCTCTGCACCCTGTCTAGTTGGGCCTGCTGCTTTTTACTGCATCCAACTAACAGCACTCCACCATATTCCAGAACAGTCAAAAAGGCGTTTCGAGACCTTTCTCACTGTCTGCTCCACATGTCACCACTGAGGTTAGAGTCTAGATTAAAATCAAGATACTTGGTTGTTGTTACCACTGGTACTTCCTGTCCTCCTAGGATTAGTAGTGCAGGTTGTGGATGGTCCTCTGACCAACGGCTAAATGTGCCAGTTGCCATCACCCTCTGCCCTCTTTCGGTGGTGTAGCTGTGGAGCCAGGCTAGTAACCTTGAACACAGTTCAATGTCAGACAGATGTTGCAGGAACTATGGGTGATCTACTCGATCAAAGGCTTTGGACACATCAGCAAGTAACACCCTCACCATTGTTGGGTTTATGGAGTCTGTAGCTGTCAGCCAGGAGTATGTGGCTTTCCCAAGGGCAGTAGTAGTGCTGGACTTTGGGAGGTAGTCATACTGAATCGTGCACTCAGATAACACCTCCTACTGGCAGGGGACAGTTTTAACAATGTGTTTGATGACAGGGGCTAGATCTTCTGCATGCTCTTTTAGTAGCCAGGCTGGAATGCCATCAGGCCCACATGCTTTACGTGGGCTGAGTCTGGTCAGAGCTTGCTTTAACTGGCCAATGCTGCACAGCTCAACCTGCCTTGTAGGCATGGGCATGGGGAAGATGGCAAGTAGAAATGTCCCTTTAAGGCTAAAACAAAGGGAGGGGGGTTGGTCGGAAATTGGACCAACTGACTTGTTGGAGAAGTGGCATCCTGTGACGATGCCACATTGAAAGTCACTGAGCTCTTCAGTGAGGCCATTCTACTGCCAGTGTTTGTCTATGGAGATTGCATGGCTGTGTGCTCGATTTTATACACCTGTCAGCAACGTGTGTGGCTGAAATAGCCGAATCCACTATTTTAAAGTGGTGTCCACATACTTTTGTATATGTAGTATACTTTGCATGTTAGCTTAACATGATACTACTTAGCATGTAAATTAATGTTAAAAACAACAAATTGGAATTTGTAAAATATCATACATATCACAAATTCGTAACATATTGAACGAATTGTAATTCGTAACATACTATACATCCTAGAAATCGTATTACATTCATAGGCCAATGTAATGTAACATAACATACTGTATCATACTATATTGAGTGGTATGTTTTTTTGTAACATATAGTATGTTTGTCTCTGACACCAAGTTGTCCCTCTGCAGTATTCTGTGGGAATGAGCTCATAGACACCTATCAGATAGAGATGGTGTGATGATCAGTTTTCACCATTACTTTGGGTGGATTAGTTTTTACTACATCACTTTTGTTTAATGATACACAGGCTATGAAACGACTACATGTGTTTATTAAATTGTCTTTTAAAACTAGATTCATTATTTTTGTCATTGATAAATATATTTGGATAACTGTAATGAACGTAATTGATCTTGTAATGAAAAATAAACATTCTACATTAATTTGTGCTGGTCAACCTTTGTTTTTTGGTTTATCTATACAGAAAATACAATGGTTTTGTTTAATTCATGGCATTCAAAATAATTTACATGTCTATTATCTAGTCAAAACATGTCACTACACCTTTACACATCACCATTGGGACAAGCCAATTTGCTGGCCACCATTATTTGCTACAATGCATACAAATAGATGTTTTGCAGTATAAAGGACTTACATATGTTTCTTATTAAATAACAGTGAAATAAAATGGGGGGAAAAAGTAGTGTCATTTTAAAGTGTTTTATACGGTACCAAAGTCCAGGGACAGCATTACCACAACAAATCAACAATGACCCACTTACTATTGGGGAATGGAACCAGAGAGGAAGCTTGTGTTACCTTTCTCACACCACAATAGTATTCATCTCAACAGACCCTTTCCATCCCCCATTGTTGGAGCTCAATATATGCACAGGACTATATTGAGGGTCAGACTGTTCAAATGTCCAGTTGATAATGTAAATAGTCTTGTTACGATGTAGTTACACATATAATTACATTGTAATAAGGACCCCATAAAAGGAAGCGTTACCGTAAATAGTTTTGTAGAGCTCTGGTATTGATGGGCCATTTGAGGGTGAGTCATTGACATTTATGATCAGTAAGAGCTGTGAACTCACCTGTGATGGCCCGCGTCTATCACAACCTTTCCTATTGTGTTAGTAGAACCACAGCATTTTAGCCAGCCATAGTTCCAAATGTGTTCATGCATACAGTACAATGGGAGGAGGTGTGGCATGTAGGGGGGAGGACCAGGAAGTTGATCTCAGACTTCTATTTAGTACTGGGATCCTATTCAGAGTTACCAGATTGACAGTGAGGACAAACCCAGCCTGCCTCCCTCCACACTGATTGTGACCCAGTTTGCACTGCAGGATCTAGAGATGGCATCAGTGAAGCTGGAAGACTGCAGTCAAACACTGGAGCTGAATGTCAACATTAATGATGAAGAAGAGGAGGAGAAGATTGGGAAATCTGTTTCTCATGGTAAGAGCAGGTTATATCTATCTATAAATTATCTTGATAAATTACCCAGTCTATTGCTAGGTTGAATTTTGTAATTCTGACATCCAATTCCAATACTCTTCAATACTTTTGTGGAATGTGGAATTGGAATTTGAGTTATTTTGTGAATTGAAATGGAATTGACCCTGACATTTGCTAACCCTTGTGATAGTGATTGGGGGATGATATTGCTAATCATTTTCAAAGGGAAGTTGGTATTGAAGTTTCTGTCCTATATTAAGAAAGATAAGTAAATATATATATATATATTTACCTGTATTTAACACCTTTTTTGGGCACTCAGTACTTCAATATTTACTTCCACAAATGTTTTAAACTGGTACCTGCTACCTTCAGACACTTGTAGGCGTCCTAGAGCGAAACAACAGACATTAACTTGTTGGTGAGTCTCACCTTTAGATGTGTAGGCCAAACTTTTCGGACGCTACAGACAGAAGTCTCCTGGTCTGACAAACAACACTGTCGTTTTTCCACCGCAGATGAGGAAGGCCGACATCAGTGGAATGGTGGATTGAGACGCAGCCCATGCAAAAAATACATCTCTAGCTTAAACAGACAGATTTTGATGGGGATTGTTATTATGATGCTAATTTGATTTCCACAGGGGTGCTCTAGGGTTTCTTAAAGCACATCAACGTATACATAAAGAAGAGATGCCGGTAACACTTCCTTTTATGGGGTCCTTAATTACAGTGTAATTACATGTGTAACTACACTGTAAACAAGTATTGTAGTTAACTGTAACGACACATAGTTACAATGTAATAACATGTACCAGGTAGTAATTGTGGTCTGTAATTACAGAAGTGTACCAATGAATGCTTGTTACCATGCTTGTTACAAATGGGCAGGTCTCCACTAAATTCACCATCTTCTTTTTTCGCTTCTCAGCTGCATCCAATTTATTAACAACTGTGACAAAGGTTGGGATCCCTTGTGGATGCTCTGGGTGTCTGAGATATTATAGCCTATGCTCAATAGGCTCTAATTAATATTTGCCAGCAATATACTCCCCTGCATCACACTGCTAGCTAGCCTCTGAAGCTAAGCAGGGTTGGTCCTGGTCGGTCCCTGGATGGGAGACCAGATGCTGCTGGAAGTGGTGTTGAAGGGCCAGCAGGAGGCACTCTTTCCTATGGTAAAAAAAAACACCCCAATGCCCCAGGGCATTGATTGGGGACATTGCCCTGTGTGCCGTCTTTCAGATGGGACGTTAAACGGGTGCCCTGACTGTCTGCGGTCACTAAAGATCCCATGCCATTTATCATAAGAGTAGGGGTGTTAACCCCAATTCTCAATCTGGCCCTCATACCATCATGGCCACCTAATCATCCCTAGCTTCCAATCGGCTCATTCATCCCCCATCCTCTCCGCTGTAACTATTTCCCAGGTTGTTGCTGGAAATTAGAATGTGTTCTCAGTCAACTTACCTGGTAAAATAAAAAATTGAATTACTTAAACATTAATGTGCACTGTTCAAAATATATCTCCAGTCAATGTTGTTGCTATCACTTGCCTCCAAAATAAAGCGTCCCATCTGGGTTAACTTGGTTGAGCTTATGAAAACAGATCTAATACAAGTGTCTATGTATGCGGATGACTCAACACTTTACATGTCAGCTACTACAGCGACTGAAATGACTGCAACACTTAACAAAGAGTTGCAGTTAGTTTCAGAGTGGGTGGAAAGGAATAAGTTAGTCCTAAATATTTCTAAAACTAGAAGCATTGTATTTGGGACAAATCATTCACTAAACCCTAAACCTCAACTAAATCTTGTAATAAATAATGTGGAAATTGAGCAAGTTGAGGTGACTAAACTGCTTGGAGTAACCCTGGATTGTAAACTGTCATGGTCAAAGCATATTGATACCTTCTTAACAGGACTATCAACAAGGCAGGTCCTACAGGCCCTAGCTAATATTAATAATATGCATGTCGATCTCTCCTGGCTCAAAGTGAAGGAGAGATTGACTTCATCACTACTTGTGTTTATGAGAGGTATTGATATGTTGGGTGCACCGAGCTGTCTGTTTGAGCTACTGGTGCACAGCTCGGTCACCCATGCATACCCCATAAGACATGCCACCAGAGGTCTCTTCACAGTCCCCAAGTCCAGAACAGAGTATGGGAGGCGCACAGTACTACATAGAGCCATGACTACATGGAACTCTATTCCACATCAAGTAACTGATGCAAGTAGTAAAATTAGATTTAAAAAACAGATTTAAAAAACACCTTATCGAACAGCGGGGACTGTGAAGCAACACAAATATAGGCGCAGACACATGCACACACACACGATAACATACGCACTATACACAGACGTACACATGGATTTTTGTACTGTAGATATGTGGTAGTGGTGGAGTAGGGGCCTGAGGGCACACAGTGTGTTGTGACATCTGTGAATGTATTGTCATGTTTTTAAAATTGTATGAACTGCCTTAATTTTGGTGGACCCCAGGAAGAGTATCCATAATAAATACAAATCCCAGATGAAGAATAAGACACTATTTCAAAGCATAGTACATGTAATGTTAGCCAAGTACAATGTAATTATTAGTTGTTACACAGGAGTTAGCTAGTTAAAATGAAGTGTATCTTTAGGAGTACTTGTAATTAATGTGTACAGTACATTACCCATCCTGACAACCTGCCCCTCAATTTAAAGCTTGTGGAAGTGACATCCAAGTGGGAGAATTAATACACTAGTACACCACAGAGTATCTGTATAGGAAAATCATTCAGAGCACACTATGCTGCCAATCACAGTGTAAGGTGCGACATTTTGCGGGTGTGGAGAGCTCGTTAGAGGATAGAGGAAGCTTGCCTTGAAGCGCTGGGCATCGTGTTATGACCTGCATTATCTGAATTAGGCCCACAGAATTATACCTACGGAGGAGCGGCTTCTATGGAGGAACTTTGAATGTCTTTGAACTTCAGAGTTGGTTTAACGTTGGACCAGAGCAGATGTTAGCTAGCTAGCTAACAACCTTGTTTGTAAAGTGCAGCACTAGAATTAAAAACAGGTGTTACCTTTTTGTCGTTCATAAATCCAATGTGAAACGTGGTGACTATAGTATCCTTAACTAGCATTGAAACAGTTCATCCATTCTTCTCAAATTAAACATATCTCCCTAATTTCTGAATCATGTTTGTAACGTTGTCAGTAGGATACAGTAACCTATGCTTCAGAGGGGAGGAGCAGTTAGTTTCCACACGCACACCCACTGGCAAAGGTTTCCATTCCAGCTGGAAGGCAGAAACTGGAATACGTTTCTAGAGTGAGCTTTGTTGCGATTTTGTGGGACTGGAGAAAAATACCCGGAAAGTAAAATAAGGTTATTACCTGGATTACATGCTTTTAAAATAACTGCTGTTCCTGAAAAGTATAGAACACTTTAGTTTCCGGTTCTTTTTAACGTTATTTTTCAGTTCTGTTCCCTGAACCGGTTCCAACCCTAGAGACATTATTTGGATGAAGGTCATGCTTAGCCTAATAAACTATAAAGGGAAATAAATTGCTACAGTTGACACTTTTTTAGTAATTTAATGAAATGTTGTAATCTGATCTCGGAATGCACGGACCGTTAGTAGTGGGGGAACAGGAAGTTCCGGGCAGGCGGGCACCATTCTTCACAATAAAGAAAGCGTCTGAACTGTGCAGTCAAGAAGATAACCTTTGTGTCCGTTTCTATTTATTACTAGAGGTATGTAATAGCACGTTTAAACTTTCTAATGTCAAAATAACATGTCATACCATGCTAGGTAACACATCCGTTAAGGTATTATCACGTTTGGTAAAGGTTTGATGTGTTATTTTTGTGTCAAACCGAGTGAGTGAAAGAACGTGATAAAAACTATTTTACAAGTCACATAGCTAGAGATTTTGGGTTTGTCTGAGTGAATGTACATAATTTTATAATTTTAGTTTAATAAATAATCAATTTATTTGAGATTACTGAGTTCGTTTAGCATATTATTACTTTTGAGTAAAATTCCCAAGCTGGTAAAATGGCGGCGCCCTCTCGGTCAGCGTCAACGGACTTCAGTGAGGACAGTGCGGGTGCATCAGATAGAGACAATTTCACGGTCGCACTACTGTTTTGAAGCTGAATGTAATGATTATCAGTTTTCTACATGTGTACTAATATTCAGACACATTCACTAGTTTCTGTCTGTATCAATAAATGTTGCTATGGTGTGAACAGGAAATAAAATTGTTTTTTGATTGAAGTAATACAGTGAAGACAAGGTTATTCAGGAAATTAGCACACAGTGCTGTCTAAAACAAACTGTAACCTTGTACTAAATGGATTTTGAGTCATGTATGCATTCATCTACTATAGGTTAGGTATTAGCTCAAACGTTTTGTGGAGCTCCTGCTCCTTAATATAAACGGTACCGGCACCCAAAATGACTATTGGCACCTATTTCAGTCTAAGTACAGCACTGAATTAGATAATTGAACAAGAAAAAAAATATTTTTAGAGAATAAAGATATTGCCAGAACTGTCAACACTAACTTTTGTGTCTGTGCTCTCTATATTACTACTGGTCGATTCAGTCTGAGGCCGGTAACATCAACAGTGAGGACAAACCCAGCCTGCCTCTCTCCTTCCACACTGAGTCCAAACCTACAGTCACTGGGTCCTGATTGTGACAGTGGAGCCCAGTTTGCATCGCAATATCCAGAGATGGCATCAGTGAAGCTGGAAGATTGCAGTCAAACACTGGAGCTTATTGTCAACATTAAAGATGAAGAAGAGGAGGAGAAGATTGGGAAATCTGTTTCTCAGGGTAAGAGCAGATCTATCCAATTAAGTTTGTTGGACATTATTTGGAAAGGCACACACCTGTCTATATACAGTGCATTCGGAAAGTATTCAGACCCCTTGACTTTTTTGAGATTTTGTTACGTTACAGCCTTATTGTAAAATAGATTAAATAGTTTTTTTCCCTCATCAATCTACTCACAATACCCCATAATGATAAAGCCAAAACTGGTTTTTGTTCAATTGTTGCAAAAACAACATCTGAACGATCACATTTACAAAATGTCTTTTTACTCTGCAGTGTCTAAATCAGGGCTCTTCAATTCCCGGTCCTGGAGGGCCGAAACACCTCTGTTTTTCATCCTCTCCTTCTAATCAGGGGCTAATTCAGACCTTGGACACCAGGTGAGTCCAATTAACTACCAAGTAGAAATAAAAAACAGAAGTGTTTCGACCCTCCAGGACCGAAATTGAAGAACCCTGGTCTAAACCATGATCACCTTGATCTCATTCATCTCAGTCTCATTGCAAAGGGTGTTTATTATAATACTTCTGTAAACAATATATTTTTGTAGTTTTTAATACATTTGCAAAAATGTCTAAGAACTTCTTTTCACTTTTTCATTATGGGGTATTGTGTGTAGATTGATGAGGAATTGTTTTATTTAATTCATTTCAGAAGAAGGCTGTAACGTAACAAATTGTGGAAAAAAATCAAGGGGTCTGAGTACTTTCCTAATGCACTGTACATATCCAAAAGTGGACCTAGAAGTTTGTCCTTAAATATCTATTGGGAGCCCATCTGGACCTTCCGCTTAACCTCCCTTCATATCGAAAATAGCATCAGATATTTCAATACCATCCAATTCCTTTTCCAGATCCAATTTAGTGTCTTCTGAAGTAGAGGGAAAATCAAGACCTGACTAGTTCAGTTCTCAGGAGATTCAGAGTTGTAAAGTGTGTTGTAGTAGGAAGCAAATGTTTGATTTATTTCTACAGGATCCATTGATAATTGTCCTTGTAAATTATGAATTGCATTAAAGGCTGAATTTTACTTCTTAATGTGCCAGGCCAGCAATTTACCAGGTTTTTCACCTTGATCATAGGACTGTTTCAGCCTAGTTAAGCTGTTTGCAGCCTTTGAGGTGGGAAGTTCTTCATACTGAGCTTTAAGACCAAATCATTCCTTGTTTATTCTACTGAGTTATCCAAAAAAGCTTCCCTCTCCAATTCTCTGATTTAGCTGTCCATCGCTCTCATTTTCTTATTTTTATTTGATTTTAAACTGATAAAACGTATACTTTGCCCCCAAATATGTGCTTTGAAAGCCCCCCATCTGGTTCTCACTGACGTTTGGTGAGTGTTCAATGTCAAATAAATATCTATAGGCACTCCAACGTAATGTAAGAAGTCTGGGTCCTGTAACCATCTGGGATGCAAACGCCTTCTAGAGGATCCTTTTACTAGTTTTGTATCCCTATAGAATAATGACACAAGGGAATGGTCATTCAAAACAATAGTATCATATCCACTTCCTGCTACATTGGGAAGCAATGAGCAAGAAACTAAAAAGTAGTCTACATGAGAATATGATTTAAATGTGAACATGAATTCTCCCTTTTACTCGGGTTCTGAGTCCTCCAAGGTTCACATAGATTTAAGTCCTTAATGAAATACTGTAATTTCTTTCTACTCTGCGAGTGGGAAGTGTCTGAACCAGAGGAGCGATCTAGATGAAGATCAATAGTGCAATTAAAGTCCCCTGCCATTAGGACTTTAACAGGAATGGAGGCTATCAATAGAAATTAATTCTCAAAGAATTTGGGATTATCATCATTAGGACCATAAACATTAACCAGATTAATATGCTCCTTCAAAAGAGTTTCCTGTATCAAAATGTATCTACCAGCTGTATCAGTTATAATAGTATCCACTTGAAACGGAACAGATTAGTGAATTAAAACCATAACACCATGAGAATGAGAGGAGAAACAGGATGCTATTACTTGCCCTTGTCATCTCCTGCATACTTTAAGTAGCTCATCCTTCAACAAGTGAGTTTCTTGTAGGAACACAATAGATGAATGAAGTTGTTTAAGCCTAGTAATAACCTGTTTTAAACTTGGATAGTTTACAAACTCCACAGACATTCCACAAAGTACATTTACGTTTTGCATTTGAAGTAATTTAACCAAAGATGTAAACATGGAATAAGCTATAGCATAAAGACATATCTAAAATATGTTTAGTAACCACAAGGACCGCAGGAATATTTTGTAGTGAGGAAAATATGTAAAGATCTGTTGGAAGAAACAAACATAAATCTATCCTAACAACACAGGGTCTTTTGCTAGTAGCCTATATAGTAGCCTAAATATCACAACAAAAGGCCTCTCTAGCAAGATTATATGTGAAATATCACGTAGTATTTGTTTGAAAAGTAGCAAAGAATAGCTCCACCTAAAACAGTAACGCTAGTTAGTGAAGCCTGAGACTAAAGTTAACGTTACAGTTCGGACCGTCCAAAATAGTGGTAGATGATCCACAAGACAGGGTCTGCTGCTAGTAGCTACCAAGTAACAATACGGCCCATACGTATAGCGTTAACGTAGTATACCATGATACGTTTATAAACCAGAAAAAGTATCAAAGATCAGAAATGAACAGCCTACGTGAGAAAAATAGATATCATTGAATATGTGCTACGTTACCCAAAGGCCCTTTGCATATGATGTTAGGCTTGCACCTGAGTGTCAATCATTTTAGTCCAAGGACATGATCGAAAGGCCTCCATCATTCTTAAATGGAGAAGCCGGTGGTCACTCTGACAGAGCTCCAGAGTTCTGTGGCGATAGGAGAACCTTCCAGAAGGACAACCATCTCTGCAGAACTCCAGCAATCAGGCCTTTATGGTAGAGTGGCTAGACGGAAGCCACTCCTCATGAAAAGGCACATGACTGCCCGCTAGGAGTTTGCCAAAAGACACCTAAAGGACTCTCAGACCATGAGAAACAAGATTCTCTGGTCTGATGAAACCAAAATTGAACTCTTTGGCCTGAATGCCAAGCGTCACGTCTGTAGGAATCCTGGCACCATCCCAACGGCGAAGCATGGTGGTGGCAGCATCATGCTGTGGGGATGTTTTTCAGTGGCAGGGACTGGGAGACTAGTCAGGATCAAGGGAAAGATGAACGGAGCAAAGTACAGAGAGAACTGAAAATAGCTATGCGGCGACACTACCCATCTTACCTGACAAGCTTGAGAGGATCTGCAGAGAAACTCCCCAAATACAGGTATGCCAAGCTTGTAGCGTTATACCCAAGAAGACTTGAGGCTGTAATCACTGCCAAAGGAGCTTCAACAAAGTACTGAGTAAAGTCTGAATACAGTTTTTTATTTATTATTATTATTATTATTTTTGCAAAAATGGTGTCATAAAATGTAGCGGTCAATCAGGGAAATGGTTCCAATCATTTTTCCTTTTTATTCATTTTAGAAACACTTAGAATAATGGCTGTGTTTCGTGTAGGCTTACCCTGGCGTGACTTTTAGCAATATTCGGCTCTATTTCCTCTCAGATTATAAAACTCTAATTATCATCAAAGTAGACATCATGCAAAACAACAAATCACTGCAATCTCCTGCACGTCATCTCTAGCTGTAACCTTTGATAACAGGTATTGTGTCAATTTAAAACTAATTAACTGTGGTGGCAGGTGCAGTGATGACAGCTGAGAAGGAGCTGAGTGTAGAGGGAAGCAGTGTGGTGAGGGAGGTTATCGTCTAGTGTATAAAGAGGGATACGTCCTCCAGTAGCTCAGAGATGGAACCTGGTGAGAGTGAGGATGAATTACCTGCGGTGAGGATCTCCGAGTTCGGGCCTCGTTCCAAGGATGATAAGGATCATTCTGGCCCAGTGGGAGTGAGATTTGTAGAGAGACTGGATCCATATGTGGTGTCAGGTTAGGTGGAGAAGAGGTTGGGGACTGTTGAGTTGGTGAAGGTAACTGAGTGGACTCGTGATGATTTATTGTTTCTCCTCTGTCCAGAGGGAGCGGGTGCTGCAGATTACGTGATTAGAGACAGGAATTGTGACTTGAATTGCTGTCCGGAACAGGGTGGCATTGAAAGGAGTGATAACGGGGTTAGGTTTAAGTGTTGAGGATGAGCAGTTGAAATGGAAGATTCCAGGTGTCTGTGACACCCTCCGTTTGGTGAGACGTAGATCCAGTGTAGAGCGTGGGGAAACAGAGAATACATTATCTGTCATGCTGGATTTTGATGCATAGTCTCTGCCAGATAAGATCAAGGTAGGAAGTGTCAGTTAACCCGTGAGCGATTTTGTTCCGTAAATACTACAGTGTTTTAGGTGTGAAGTTTATGGGCCTGTTGCAGCAGTGTGTAGGCGTGAGATGCCAAGATGTGACAAGTGTGCAGGAGGGCATGAGATGAAGAAATGTGTGGTATCGGTGGAGAAAGTTCTGTGTGTTAGTTGTGGGGGTGCTAACGGGCTGGAGATCTGAGGTGTCAGGTGAGAGAAAGGCAGATTGTGGTCCTCTATAGCTCAACTGTAGCTCAATTGGTAGAGCATGGCACTTGTAACGGGTAGTGGGTTCGATCCCCGGGACCACCCATACATAAAAATGTATGCGCACATGACTGTAAGTTGCTTTGGATAAAAGCGTCTGCTAAATGGCTTATTATTATTATTATTATTAGATTGAGGTTGCCAGGGTTACAGTAGTACAGAAAGTGTTGTAGCAGAAGCAGTGAAGGGAGTGGTAGAGGAAGATGGGTACATGGTGAGGGATCTTGAGAGGATTCCTGTGAGTAGGCAGAGACCAAGAGAGAGTGATGGGAAGAATATGTGCTTCAGTAAGGTGGGCTTTTTAGCATTTATAGCAATGGTTTTCAATTGTACTGCAGAAATTGATCAAAAAGTCCCAGAAAATAGAGGCTGTGGTGGCAGCGGCAGAGAAGTACTTGGGATTGCGAGGATTTACTGCAGAACAGCTGCAGGGGGTGTTGAGTGGTAGTGGTTTGGCGTAGGACTAGATGGTGTTAAATAGTGGAATGGGGTGGTGGGTTTTTGTCATGGAAAATCGTCACAAAGGGACTCAAAGTCAAACTTACATGAATCGATATTTTTTTATCAGCAAGCTGGAGAGTTTCCAACAAATTTAAAAGCACCATAGTACACGTCGGTCGGGAGCTCTGCCGGGGAAGTCCCGTTAGTTGTCCTATATACTGCTTACACAGACAAGTTATATTTGCATGATTTTAGCTTTATTAATAATTCATTAATCGTTAACAGCGTACTGCCAATTGGTTTGAGGTCAGTCATCTGCACAAAACAAGAACATTTACCCTCACATTTTTTAGAGCAGGCTAATACTGCAATTTTTGTATTAATTACTGTATCAATGAATTTAATGTATGTAGTCTGTGAATGGCCTCACACACCAGTACAGTAGGTGGCGGTGTATGCACCTAAAAGTTGGATGTGCTCCGCCAACCAAATCCCAAAGAAGAAGAAGGATGCAAATGCACGTCACTTGACCCGTATGGAGAATGTGAAAAAGGAGCAAAGTTCATCTTTATTATTGATGTTTGATGAAGAGTATCTACCACCCTATGTAAAGCTGGGATATATAATATACCCCATAAGAGAGTTTGTGTAAAACCTGATGCAATGCAAGAAATGTAAAAAGTTTGGCCACATGTCAAGTGTTTGCAGACGGAAGGAATATGTTATTGAAGAGCATGTGAATGTAAAATGTTGTAACTGTGGTGGGGGTCATATTCCTGAATTCCCAGAGTGCCCTGTTAGGGTGAAAGAGGTTGAGGTGTCAAGGATCAGGGCTGTACAGCAAATATCCTATGTGGAGGCGGTGAAGAGAGTTATAGTAGCAAGAGGCCACAGTTCTGAAGAAGATATGGCGGTGGATGCACTGCAACCAGTTGCAAATGTTGTACGTCAATCAAGTGATCTGGATACACTTATTTTGAAGGTGGATTTTTTTAGTGTTTATAGCCACAGTTATTAATTTTACTGCACAATAAGTCCAAGAAGCTGGACATCATTATATCTGTAGCTGAGAAGTTTTTGGGCCTCCAAGACTTCACTGCAGAAGCCCTGCAAGGTCTACTGTAGCCAGAAAATGTTCCGCCCTCACAGGATCCTTCTGAGCCTGTGTAGGGACCTGATTAGAACAGAAAAGCAGGCTGATTTAATTTAAATGTTGTTATTGATAGTTTGTATGATTTTTTAGAAATACTGTATACACTGAACAACCATATAAACGCAACATGTCAAGTGTTGGTCCCATGTTTCATGAGGTGAAATAAAAGATCCCAGAAATGTTCCAGACACAAACCAAACATATTTCTAAAATGTTGTGCACAAATTTGTTTATATCCCTGTTAGTGAGCATTTCTCCTTTGCCAACATAATCCATCCACCTGACAGGTGTGGCATATCATGAAGCTGATGAAATAGCATGATCATCATTACACAGGTGCACCTTGTGCCGGGGACAAGAGTAGCTGAGGAGGTGCTTGGCAGCATCTAATGGGGATCCCTAACAAATACAAAAATGCCACTCTAAAATATGCTGTTTTTTCACACAACACAATGCCACAGATGTCTCAAGTTTTGAGGGAGCATGCAATTGGCATGCTGACTGCAGGAATGTCCACCAGAGCTGTTGCCAGAGAATGTTAGGTTAATTTCTCTACCATTAGCTGCCTCCAATGTTGTTTTAGAGAATTGTGCAGTATGCCCAACCAGCCTCACAACTGCTGACCACCGTGTATGGCGTTGTGTGGGCGTGCGGTTTGCTGATGTCAATGTTGTGAACAGAGTGCCCCATGGTGGTTTCGGGGTTATGGTATGGGATGCCATAAGCTACAGACAACTAACACAATTGCATTTTATCGATGACAGTTTGAATGTACAGAGATGCCATGACAAGATCCTGAGGCCCGTTGTCCTGCCATTCATCCACCTCCATCACCTCGTGTTTCAGCATGATAATGCACGGCCCCATGTCGCAAGGATCTGTACACAATTGAACATGCTGAAAATGTCCCAATTCTTCCATGGCCTGCATACTCACCAGACATGTCACCCTTTGAGCATGTTTGGGATGGTCTGGATCAATGTGTACCACAGCTTGTTCCAATTCCTGCCAATATCCAGGAATTTCCTAGAAGCCTAGAGTCCGGGAAAAATGTGTTATTTTTAGGGCTGTCAAATGATTAAAATTTTTAATCAAATTAATCAGAATTTTCAGTGGATTAATCATGATTAATCACTATTTGCAATTACACCTGAATCCTAACCATTTTTTTTCTGAAATGCATACCAAAAGATAAATAACAGGACACAGATACATAATTTTCATATTATGTCTGTTTATTAACACAGCCAAATAATGGTGTTTTAAATCAAGCTGAAACATACTACACACCATAATATTTGTCTTTGGCTGTGGCTCTTGACGGTGGCTTATAGAATGAGTCTTGAGACGCCACTTGCAAAACATCAAGGAAACCTGAGTCTTCTACAATGCTAATGGGTCTACAATCCTTTGCAATCCATTTTGCTATTGTGTTGGTCAAATTATCTGAGGTTGATTTTGTTAATTGCCTGCAAACATTCAGCGTGGTCTGGCGCAAACCACTTGCTGAATCTGACGGCCCAGCAAACGCATGTTTGGCGTTGACATGGTACTTCAAGCTTGAACAGCTCCGGTGAAATTGAAACTCCTTCTTACAAATCTTGCAAATAACCTTGTACTTGTTAACTGTACCATCATCATTCTTTTTATATTTGAATCCGTCAATAGGCCCACTTTGCTCACCTTGCTCCATCTCGCCTCTAGCTCCCAACCACTTTCCTGACCTGAATAATTTGTCACACTGCGCATGCGTGAAGTGCGTTAAAAAAATTGACGTAATTAACAGCAAACAACTAATTAACGTCGTTAACGCGCTATTTTTGACAGCCCTAGTTATTTTATAAATGGATTTCATGCAATTCTATATCATTTTAGATGACTGGAGACCTCACAAATGACCAAAATGAAAGGCTACTTTGACACTGAGAATCTGAGATCAATAACCACGACCTTATCTTGAATCCATCAATAGCTTAGGCCCCTACAGTGAGGAAAAAAGGATTTGATCCCCTGCTGATTTTGTATGTTTGCCCACTGACAAAGACATGATCAGTCAATTTTAATGGTAGGTTTATTTGAACAGTGAGAGACAGAATAACAACATAGAAATCCAGAAAAACGCATGTCAAAAATGTTATGAATTGATTTGCATTTTAATGGGGGAAATAAGTATTTGACCCCCTCTCAATCAGAAAGATTTCTGGCTCCCAGGTGTCTTTTATACAGGTAACGAGTTGAGATTAGGAGCACACTCTTAAAGGGAAAACTCCTAATCTCAACTTGTTACCTGTATAAAAGACACCTGTCCACAGAAGCAATCAATCAATCAGATTCCAAACTCTCCACCATGGCCAAGACCAACGAGCTCTCCAAGGATGTCAGGGACAAGATTGTAGACCTACACAAGGCTGGAATGGGCTACAAGACCATCGGCAAGCAGCTTGTTGAGAAGGTGACAACAGTTGGTGCGATTATTCGCAACTGGAAGAAACACAAAATAACTTTCAATCTCCCTTGGCCTGGGGCTCCATGCCAGATCTCACCTCGTGGAGTTGCAATGATCATGAGAATGGTGAGGAATCAGCCCAGAACTACACAGGAGGATCTTGTCAATGATCTCAAGGCAGCTGGGACCATAGTCACCAAGAAAACAATTGGTAACACACTACGCCGTGAAGGACTGAAAACCTGTAGCGCCCGCAAGGTCTCCCTGCTCAAGAAAGCACATATACAGGGCTGTCTGAAGTTTGCCAATGAACATCTGAATGATTCAGAGGAGAACTGGGTGAAAGTGTTGTGGTCAGATGAGACCAAAATGGAACTCTTTGGCATCAACTCAACTCGCTGTGTTTGGAGGAGGAGGAATGCTGCCTATGACCCCAAGAACACCATCCCCACCGTCAAACATGGAGGTGGAAACATTATGCTTTGGGGGTGTTTTTCTGCTAAGGGGACAGGACAACTTCACCGCATCAAAGGGACGATGGACGGGGCCATGTACCGTCAATTCTTGGGTGAGAACCTCCTTCCCTCAGCCAGGGCATTGAAAATGGGTCGTGGATGGGTATTCCAGCATGACAGTGACCCAAAACACACGGCCAAAGCAACAAAGGAGTGGCTCAAGAAGAAGCTCATTAAGGTCCTGGAGTGGCCTAGCTAGTCTCCAGACCTTAATCCCATAGAAAATCTGTGGAGGGAGCTGAAGGTTCGAGTTGCCAAACGTCAGCCTCGAAACCTTAATGACTTGGAGAAGATCTGCAAAGAAGATTGGAACAAAATCCCTCCTGAGATGTGTGCAAACCTGGTGGCCAACTACAAGAAACGTCTGACCTCTGTGATTGCCAACAAGGGTTTTGCCACCAAGTACTAAGTCATGTTTTGCAGAGGGGTCAAATACTTATTTCCCTCATTAAAATGCAAATCAATTAATAACATTTTTGACATGCGTTTTTCTGGATTTTTTAAATGTTATTCTGTCTCACTGTTCAAATAAACCTACCATTAAAATTATAGACTGATCATGTCTTTGTCAGTGGGCAAACGTACAAAATCAGCAGGGGATCAAATACTTTTTTTCCCCTCACTGTACATGGATTGACACCAGTATTGCCAGCATTTGTTTTATTCACTGGCTATCTAGAGTGATCAGAGAGTAGACTAAAGAAGTGAAGTAGACAAACTGCCAATGTTTTAAAGTTCTATTAAATGAGTCTGTGTAGTTACTAACCCTTGTGATAGTGAGTGGAGGATGACACTAACCCTTGTGATAGTGAGTGGAGGATGATATGGCTTCTTCATCTGCATTGCTTGATCTTTGGGGTTTTTGGCTGGGTTTCTATAAAGCACTTTGTGACAACTTCTGATGTAAAAAGGGCTTCATAAAATACATTTGATTGACATGTATATCACACCAACTGACTGGTTCTTCTGATGTTGTTCACACAGGAGACCATGTTGAGACATTCTCTATATCCAGAGAGCAACAGCAGGAAGATCACAGAGCTAAGAGGTCTCACCACTGCCCACATTGTGAGGAGATTTTCCCAATTCTATCAAAGCTAAAAATACACCTAAAAATACACACAGGAGAGAATCTGTATTCCTGTACTTACTGTGGGAAGAATTTCACTACATCACAGACTCTGACGGTTCATCAGAGAGTGCACACAGGAGAGAAGCCTTACTCCTGCTCTGACTGTGTAAAGTGCTTCAAAACATCAACTGAGCTAAAAGGTCATCAGAGTGTGCACACTGGAGAGAAGCCTTACTTCTGCTCTGTCTGTGGGAAGAGTTTCTCCAAACTTGGCAACTTAAAATCCCACGAACGTATACACACAGGAGAGAAGCCTTACTCCTGCTCTGATTGTGGGGCAAGTTTCTCTCATCAGAGCACCTTAAAAAGACATAAACGTATACATACAGGAGAGAAGCCTTACTCCTGCTCTGACTGTGTGAAATGCTTCACAACATCAACTGAGCTAAGACTTCATCAGAGAACACACACAGGAGAGAAGCCTTACTCCTGCTCTGACTGTGGGAAGAGTTTCTCTCGACAGGGCCCCTTAAAATTACATGAACGTATACACACAGGAGAGAAGCCTTACTACTGCTCTGACTGTGGGAAGAGTTTCTCTCGACCGGGCCCCTTAAAACAACATGAACGTATACACACAGGAGAGAAGCCTTACTCCTGCTCTGACTGTGGGTTAAGTTTCTCTCAATCTGGCAGCTTAAAAACACATGAATATATACACACAGGAGAGAAGCCTTACTCCTGCTCTGACTGTGTAAAATGCTTCACAACATCAACTGATCTAAGACTTCATCAGAGAACACACACAGGAGAGAAGCCTTACTCCTGCTCTGACTGTGGGTTAAGTTTCTCTCAACCTGGCCACTTAAAACGACATGAACATATACACAGAGGAGAGAAGCCATACTCCTGCTCTGACTGTGGGTTAAGTTTCTCTCAATCTGGCAACTTAAAAATACATGAATATATACACACAGGAGAGAAGCCTTACTCCTGCTCTGACTGTGTAAAATGCTTCAAAACATCAACTGAGCTAAGACTTCATCAGAGAACACACACAGGAGAGAAGCCTTACTCCTGCTCTGACTGTGGGTTAAGTTTCTCTAAATCTGGCAACTTAAAAATACATGAACGTATACACACAGGAGAGAAGCCTTACTCCTGCTCTGACTGTGTAAAATGCTTCAAAACATCATCTGAGCTAAGACTTCATCAGAGAACACACACAGGAGAGAAGCCTTACTCCTGCTCTGACTGTGGGTTAAGTTTCTCTAAATCTGGCAACTTAAAAATACATGAACGTATACACACAGGAGAGAAGCCTTACTCCTGCTCTGACTGTGGGGCAAGCTTCTCGCAACCTAGTAACTTAAAACGACATGAACATATACACAGGAGATAAGCCATACTCCTGCTCTGACTGTGGGAAGAGTTTCTCTCAGCAGGAAAGCTTGAAATCACACCAACGGATGGATACACACAGGGGAGAAGCCTTACTCCTGCTCTGACTGTGGGAAGAGTTTCTCTCGACTGGGCAATTTAAAAAGACACCAACGTATACATAAGAAGTGGTAGTGGATTGGATACACTCTATTGTAATCCTATTGTTTCTCACTGTGAGAGAACTGTGCAGAGGAACGGGAAAGTTGTAGAATTTTAGCATCTCTTTACTGATCAGTGTGCACCTTGTCAGTTTTGCAGTGCTTAGATAGCTCCTACTGTAAAGATAATGAGAGGTCTAGGATATTGAGGAAACCACGAGTACATGCATCCATGCCGTGTGTCAGCATTGCAGGATGGTGGTGGTGGTGTGGGGTGTGTTTTCATGGCAGACATTGGGCCCCTTGATAAAAGTGGAGCAACGTTTGAATGCCACAGGATATCTAAAAATCATTGTCAATCAGGTGCATCCCTTCATGGCAGAAGTTTTCCATCTGCAAATATATTTTTTCAGCAGGATTATGCCCCATGCCACAAGGCTTGTCCAGAAAAGGTTCCACGAACATGACCGTGAATTCAGGTTACTGCAGTGGCCTTCCGAGGCACCAGATCTCAAATCCAATTGTGCATCTGTTGTAGGAGATGGAACGAGCTAATCTGAGTATAAATCCACTGCCAGACAACTTGACACAACTGTGGGAAGCATTGCAGTCAACATGGGCCAGCATCCCAGTGGAACGCTTTCGACACCTTGTAGAGTCCATGCCCCGACAAATTGAGGCTGTTCTGATGACAGACTATCAGCTGTTCAGAAATGACAGGTCCAGAGAGGGGATGCAAAGAGGGGGGCGTGGCTATGTATGTGAGTCACAGTATGCTGGCAAAGAGAAGAATAACTGACCTAGAGAAAGAAGAGTTTGTGTGTCTTCAGCTCCGTCCTAAACAACACCCCAGCTCAGTTTCATCTCTGGTATTGGAGTGCTCTAACATCCACCATGGGCACATGAAAAAACACTGGAGCAGAACACTGTGGATTATCTCATAATCACTGTCCATGTGATCAGGATGTCCTCTCCCCAAATGGGTCTCATCCTGTGTGGAGACTTTAATCACCTGCCCATCAAGATGCTGACAAACTCCCATCCAGACATGAAACAAGTGGTCAAAGACAAGACCACAGAGAGGACTCCATCCTAGATCTGATCAACACAACCCACTGTACTTACTCCTCTCGGATCCAGTGATCACAAATGTCTGCTGTTCTCTCCAAACACAACATCAGGAGGGAGAAGAGCGGTGCAGCAGAAAAAAGGACATCTGGTAACCCAGAACAGAAAGGAGACCTTTGCACGATGTAAGGCCAGTACTGACTGGTCTGCCATATATGAGGTGGAGAGCATCGATGCAAAGGTGGAGACGTTCAACTCCTGCATTCAAACTGCACTTGATGTATGCATGTCAATAAGAAATAAGAAAACAACAATACTGGACCAGCCCTGGATGACTGAAAGAATAAAGGCTGCCATCAGGAAAATGCAGAATATTTTCAACAGATGGGGAGAAACAATGACATGGAGAAAATACAGAAACACAGTGCAAATGATTATCAAGGAAGCAAAGACAATCTTCTACAAAAACTGAAATCCAGGACCTTAAGAAGAAAAACCCTAAGGAATGGTGGGACTTCATTAACAATGGACTGGGACCAAAGAAAACATCAGGAGGGAGAATACAGGTCGAGGGAATTGAAGACGACGACATGGCTGATGTTTTGAATGGCTTCTTTGCTGAGGCGTGGACAAGCACCACACCTCTTGCCATCTTCCCCCTGCCCATGTCTACAAGGCAGGTTGAGCTGTGCAGCATTGGCTAGTTGAAGCAAGTTCTGAACAGACTCAGAGCACGTAAAGCATGTGGGCCTGATGGAATTCCAGCCTGGCTACTAAAGAGCATGCAGAAGATCTAGCCCCTGTCATCAAACACATTGTTAAAACTGTCCCCTGCCAGTAGGAGGTGTTATCTTAGTGCACGATTCAGTATGACTACCTCCCAAAGTCCAGCACTACTACCGCCCTTGTGAAAGCCACATACTTCTGGCTGACAGCTACAGACTCCATAAACCCAACAATGGTGAGGGTGTTACTTGCTGATGTGTCCAAAGCCTTTGATCGAGTAGATCACCCATAGTTCCTGCAACATCTGTCTGACATTGAACTCTGTCCAAGGTTACTAGCCTGGCTCCACAGCTACACCACCGAAAGAGGGCAGAGGGTGATGGCAACTGGCACATTTAGCCCTTGGTCAGAGGACCATCCACAAACTGCACCACTAATCCTAGGAGGACAGGAAGTACCAGTGGTAACAACAACCAAGTATCTTGGTTTTCATCTAGACTCTAACCTCAGTGGTGACACCTGGAGCAGCCAGTGAGAATGGCCTCGATACGCCTTTTTGACTGTTCTTGCCAGTAATGTCCTACTGAAGATCTGGTCACAGTCTATACTATACTGGCCAGGCCTTGTCTGGAATACAGTGGAGTGCTGTTAGTTGGATGCAGTAAAAAGCAGCAGGCCCAACTAGACAGGGTACAGAGGAGGGCCTTGAGGATCATCTCCAGAGGTGGAGCAGTCCAACCACAGCTCCCTTCACTGCAGAGCAGGCGAGAACAGGCTGCAGTGCACCTGGCGAAGGACATGCACACTCTTGACCATCCACTGAATGACCTGCTCCCTCCAAACAGAGGTAACTGCACCACCAGGCTCCTGAGAAACAGCCACAAACTGTCCTGTATAACTGCCCGTACAAACCGCCTGTGAAACGCCACTCTACCCACTGCTTTTTTTAAATCACATTTTAATATTTCAATTTCCATCATGAAAAATGTCCTGTAATGTTTCAAGTGTTCTGTATTCTACTTATGTCACATATTGTGTTATGTATTTAACAGGTAGCCTAGCGGTTAAGAGTGTTGGGCCAGTAACTGAAAGGTCGCTGGTTTGAATCCCGAGCCAACTAGGTCAAAAATCTGTCATTGTGGCCTTGAGCAAGGCAATTAATCCCAATTGGTCCTATAAGTCGCTCTAGATAAGAGCATCTGCTAAATTACAAATATGTAATGAAAAATCATGTTTGTACATTAATTTGTGCTGGGCAACCTCTTCTTCTCTTGTGCATAAATATAACAAAGTGTTTAAAGTGAAATAGTTAGTGTCTATACAGTGCATTCTGAAAGTATTCAGACCCCTTGACTTTTTCAACAACAAAAAAACGTTACAGCCTTATTGTAATATTTTTTTTTTTTACAAACAACAAAAGCAACAACAATCCCTCATCAATCTACACACAATACCCCATAATGACAAAGTGGAAACAGGTTTAGACATTTTTGCAAAACCTTATTTACATTAGTATTCCAGACCCTTTGCTATGAATCTCGAAATTTAGCTCAGGTGCATCCTGTTTCCATTGATATTCCTTGAGATGTTTCTACAACTTGATTGGAGTCCACCTGAGATAAATTCAATTGATTGGACATGGTTTGAAAAGGCACACACCTGTCTATATAACATCCCACAGTTGACATTGCATGTCAGAGCAAAAAACAAGCCATGAGGTTGAAGGAATTGTCCGTAGAGCTCCGAGACAGGATTGTGATGAGGCACAGATCTGGGGAAGGGTACCAAAAAATGTCTGCAGCATTGAAGGTCCCCAAGAACACCGTGGCCTCCTCCATTCTTAAATGGAAGAAGTTTGGAATCACCAAGATTCTTCCTAGAGCTGTCCGCCCGGCCAACTGCGCAATCGGAGGAGAAGGGCCTTGGTCAGGGAGGTGACCAAGAACCCGATGATCACTTTGACAGAGCTCCAGAGTTCAGCCCGCTTGGAGTTTGCCAAGAGGCACCTAAAGGACTCTGACCATGAGAAACAAGATTCTCTGGTCTGTTGTTACCAAGATTGAACTCTTTGGCCTGAATACCAAGCGTCACTTCTGGAGGAAACCTGGCACCATGCCTACGGTGCAGTATCATGCTGTGCGGATGTTTTTCAGAGGCAGTGACTGGGAGACTAGTCAGGATCGAGGGAATAATGAACGGAGCAAAGTACAGAGAAATCCTTGATGAAAACCTGCTCCAGAGCGCTCAGGACTTCAGACTGGGGCGAAGGTTCACCTGGCCCAGCCAGAGCCCAGACTTGAACCCGATTGAACATCTCCGGAGAGACCAGAAAATAGCTGTGCAGCAACGCTCCCCATCCAACCTGATAGAGTTTGAGAGGATCTGCAGAGAAGAATGAATGAAACTCCCCAAATACAGGTGTGCCAAGCTTGTAGCATCATACCCAAGAAGACTCGATGCTGTAATCGCTGACAAAGGTGCTTCAAGAAAGTACGGAGTAAAGGGTCTGAATACTTAGATATTTCCGTTTTTTATTAATAAATTAGGCAAAATGTCTAAAAACCTGTCTTTTGCTTTGACATTATGGGGTATTGTGTGTAGATTGATGAGCGGGGGAAACTGATTTAACCAACTTTAGAATATGGCTGTAACGTAATAACATGTGGAAAAAGTCAAGGGGTCTGAATACTTTCAGATTGCACTGTATATAGCCAAGCTACCATTGACTAGGTATTGGCACCCCATGTATATAGCCAAGCTATCATTGACTAGGTATTGGCACCCCATGTATATAGCCAAGCTACCATTGACTAGGTATTGGCACCCCATGTATATAGCCAAGCTACCATTGACTAGGTATTGGCACCCCATGTATATAGCCAAGCTACCATTGCTCATCGTGTATTAATTCCTTGTGCTACAATCTTTTTTCCTATTATTATAATTGTTGTATTGTGTTCTCCATTGTTGGTCAACATTTCACTGTTAGTCTACACCTGTTGTTTACCAAACATGTGACAAAATGAAATGAATACGCACAAAAAGCTTATTTCTTTCATATTTGGTGCACAAATTTGTTTCCATTTCTGTTAGTGAGCATTTCTCCTTTGCCAAGATAATCAATCCACCTGAGAGTTGTGGCATATCAAGAAGCTGATTAAACAGCATGATCATTACACAGGTGCACCTTGTGCTGGGTACAATAAAAGGCCACTCTGAAATGTGCAGTTTTGTCACACAACACAATGCCACATATGTCTACATTTTGAGGGAGTGCACAATTGGCATGCTGACTGCAGGAATGTTCACAAGAGCTGTTGCCAGAGAATTGAATGTACATTTCTCTACCGAGAATTTGGCAGAACGTCCAACTGGCTCCACAGCCGCAGACCACGTGTAACCGTGCAAGCCCAGGACCTCCACATCTGGCTTCTTCACCTGCAGGATCATCTGAGACCAGCCACCCGGACAGCTGATGAAACTGAGGAGTATTTCTATCTGTAATAAAGCCCTTTAGTGGGGAAAATCATTCTTATTGGCTGATGGGTGGGCCTGGCTCCCAAATGGTTGGGCCTATGCCTTCCCAGGCCCACCCATGGCTGCACCCCTGCCCATTCATGTGAAATCCATAGATTAGGGCCTAATGAATGTATTTCAATTGACTGATTTCCTTATATGCACTGTACCCCAGTAAAATTGTTGAATGTTGTGTTTATATTTTTGTTCAGTTAAAATCTTACCAAAAAACTGATGATGAATATGTTTGGAAAACTGCATTGATCTGCCAATGAAAAATAATGTTTGTACATGAATTTGTACTGGTCAACCTCTCCTCCTCTTTTGTATTCAGTTCTTCCATATTAGATCTGACAGTATGAATGGTTCTTATGGTTGTATTCAGTTCTTCTATATTAGATCTGACCGTATGAATGGTTCTTATGGGCTGAGTGCCTGGAGTGACTCCAGTCATACCAAGTTTTCTTTGACCCTGTGATCTCACCAGGACAGAACCACCAGATGGTGGCAGTGATGTACCTTTCATTGATATGAATGCTCAGAGTGAAAGACCTGAGTACTCACATGTGATGGCCCACATAAACCACAACCTTTCCTATTGTGTTAGTAAGGACCACAGCATATTCGGCAGCCATTGTTCAAAATGTGTTCATACATACGGTACAATGGGAGGGGGTGTGGCATTCACAGGGGACCAGGAAGTTGATCTCAGACTTCTATTTAGGACTGGGATCCTATCCAGATTTGACAGATTACAAACCCAGCCTGCCTCTCTCCTTCCACACTGATTCTAACCCTACAGTCACCTAGTCCTATATTGTGACAGTGGAGCCTAGTTTGCATTGCAGGATCTAGAGATGGCATCAGTAGACAGGTTTCCATTGGCCTAGGTTTATTTGACCAAAACATATTTAGCAAAGAAATCATTGCAACATGATGGAAACGGCAGATACAGGATACATTTTCTAAAGATCCACAAATGTTTTGTCCGTTCAACAGGGGCAGGAAAACATTGAAGAACCACAGTGCAATGTCCCGAAGGTGTAAAAATGGCGCTGCTAAAATCAGAGATTCTTCTCCTGAGTACATACCTTCGAATCTTGAGTACAGACCGACGTCCCCTGTATACAAACCTTACATATAGGACTTCAAGTTGTAAAATAGTGAACTACTCCTTTAATGTAGTGGTAGGTGCTATGAAAGGGATGTTAAAAAAACAACGATATAATGTTGTATTTTGTTTATTAGTCCACTGTTAATACAATGGCAAAAATGTTGTATGTTAGCAATCAAGTTTTCAAGATTTCAGTACAGAGAAACAAGTGTGATGATGCAAATGAGGAAAATGATAATTGCATACAATTTGCATCATCACACTTGTTCCAATGTACTACAGTGTTTCCCAATCCTGGTCCAGGGGACAAAAAGGGGTGAGCTTTTTAGTTTTTGCCCTAACACTCACACAGTGGATTCAACTAAGCAACTCCAGCCTTTGAATGGAATAAGGTATGTGAGGGCAAAAACAAACAAGTACACATTTTTACATTTTAGTCATTTAGCACGCGCTCTTATCCAGAACGACTTACAGTTAGTGAATACATCTTTTTTTTATATACTGGCCCCCCGTGGAAATCAAACCCTCAACCCTGGCATGCCATGCTCTACCAACTGAGCTACATCCCTGCCGGCCATTCCCTCCTCTACCCTGGACGACGATGGGCCAATTGTTCGCCGCCCCATGGGTCTCCCGGTCGCGGCCGGCTACGACAGAGCCTTTTGGGACCAGGATTGGGGAACACTGCTGTACTGAAAGTCCTCCATCTTGAGAACTTCACTGCTGACGCGTACATTTTTGGGGATTGTATACAGGGTGAGGAAACCGATGTGTACATTTGTAATTTGATTGAACTATCCCTTTAATTAGAGTTATTTTGGAGTTACACTTAGTCAGAGGTGCATTTGCTCTAAGCATGTGCTATAAATAAACATTTTATTTTATAAAGAAAACGTATTTTGTCATCTCTTAAGAAGGATAGGCCAACCGAACGAGTGCTTCCACACTCCCTTAAAAGACCTTTGCTTGAAAAACGAGAAAAAAGTGTCAGTAGTACTGTTTGTCCATTTTGAGACGCCATAGACCCCTTTCTGTGTTAACAAACATAGCTGCAAGAGGGGGATGGGCGCGAGTTGGTGGCAGAACAAGGGGGAGTTCTTATAGAACGCCAACAAAAAAAGCCTCTATTTACATGTTGCTTATGAGTGCATTTCACACTACTTTGGATTATAATTGGATTTTAAGGCTCGTATGAATGCCCTGCTTAATATAATGTTTGTGGCATCATCACAAATCAACCGCATTATACTTAAAAAACACTTCAACCAGTAAAATGGCTCTTTGGCTAGCTTTTGCTACAGCCTATATCAATCAGCATAGGCATTCTAGCTAACAACTGCTGCATCGAAGGTATTTTGCAAAGATCACAGACAACCAAATATAATCATAGCGACTGTTCAAGCAAGAATCAAAACATAATTGTAAGTGTATCAGAACCCAAAAAAGTTATTTTGTTTAGAAGTAATAAAAATGTAAATCTAGACTACTGCCGCCAAGAGTCGCACGCATCTGTTTGTGACGTCAGTGTGTCATGTACTGGAAAAGGGTCTATAGCCACTTCCTCAAAATAGTCAGAAAACTCAAGAATTCCGTCTTTAATGTTGATGTTTTTGCAGAGGAGATCTTAGTCGTGCAATTTTACATTTAACTAAGATGTTTGTCATTAAATGAGAGTCGTTTTCATGCAGATTTTTTAACTGAGAAATACTTTAACAAAGACTTTAATGAAGAATACCTACTGTTGACCAATAACCCCCTTCCCCTTCGGCTACAGACTTCGGCTTGACTCGAGGAAAAAATGTTGTGTGCCAGAACAGCTGAAAAAAACCTTACCAAAAGTCCAAAACAAAAAACAAAAAGTCATAATATATGCACAAACTCTTCCGAACTGTTTCGGCTGGAAAGCATGCTGACGCCTTAAAGGCTAACAAAAAGTCTGTCTTACAATGATGGTTTCAGTAGTCCTACATTGTCACAAGGTATAGATTATACCCCTATTTAGACCTGAAGTAGCAGACAGTCTAAATCCAGATTAGTGACAATATCGGAACGTTTAAACCTTTTGTAACATAATTATTGTTAGCCCAGCATAAAGTTTGAGCTTTCCTTTCAACACCACGGAGTGAATCCTTACCACTGCTACACCTGGCTATCAGCCACCGGAGCTCAGTCTGGCAGCGAAAAAGTTTATTCAGCCTCATTTACTGCCTTAAAAAAACATAGCTGATATGGCTGACTTGCTTAAACAAATATGGTTTCTACTGACTCCTTGTGTAATTCGATAAGAACCGCCTAGTTAAATAAAGGTTCAATAATAATAAAATATGTACATAATAAAATGGACACTGTAAAACACACAGGGTGTTCACTCCTTAGGCCTACCTTCCTTTCTGCGTCAGACTTCTGAATCTACTTCTGAAAGTACCATGCTTAGATTCATAATAACATCTCAGATTGAACTCTTCCCAAACAGCGACAGTTTCGTTGCAAACAAGACACACTGGTTTGATACTGGAGAAATATGATAAATATATTTGAATAGAACAGTTGGACTATTAATACAGACATTGGTGATTTTACCACTGTAATCAGATGGACATTATTATGTTATGGTCATTGAATTGATTAGCCCACTAACCATGTGTTAAATGTGTAGTGTAGCTACAATGTGTAGGACTATGAATTGGGCAGCTATAGGCTATTTGTTAATAGGCTAATTATGTTCTGGCCTGCAGACTAGCTACAAGCTCAGCAACACATTGACTGGAGGCCAATCCTAACGGCATGGATGCATGTACAGTGGGGAAAAAAGGATTTAGTCAGCAACCAATTGTGCAAGTTCTCCCACTTAAAAAGATGAGAGAGGCCTGTAATTTTCATCATAGGTAAACGTCAACTATGACAGACAAAATTAGAATTTTTTTATCCAGAAAATCACATTGTAGGATTTTTTATGAATTTATTTGCAAATTATGGTGGGAAATAAGTATTTGGTCAATAACAAAAGTTTCTCAATCCTTTGTTATATACCCTTTGTTGGCAATGACACAGGTCAAACGTTTTCTGTAAGTCTTCACAAGGTTTTCACACACTGTTGCTGGTATTTTGGCCCATTCCTCCATGCAGATCTCCTCTAGAGCAGTGATGTTTTGGGGCTGTCGCTGGGCAACACGGACTTTCAACTCCCCTCCAAAGATTTCTATGGGGTTGAGATCTGGAGACTGGCTAGGCCACTCCAGGACCTTGAAATGCTTCTTACGAAGCCACTCCTTCGTTGCCCGGGCAGTGTGTTTGGGATCATTGTCATGCTGAAAGACCCAGCCACGTTTCATCTTCAATGCCCTTGCTGATGGAAGGAGGTTTTCACTCAAAATCTCACGATACATGGCCCCATTCATTCTTTCCTTTACACGGATCAGTCGTCCTGGTCCCTTTGCAGAAAAACAGCCCCAAAGCATGATGTTTCCACCCCCTTGCTTCAGAGTAGGTATGGTGTTCTTTGGATGCAATTCAGCAGTCTTTGTCCTCCAAACACGACGAGTTGAGTTTTTACCAAAAAGTTCTATTTTGGTTTCATCTGACCATATGACATTCTCCCAATCCTCTTCTGGATCATCCAAATGCACTCTAGCAAACTTCAGACGGGCCTGGACATGTACTGGCTTAAGCAGGGGGACACGTCTTGCACTGCAGGATTTGAGTCCCTGGCGGCGTAGTGTGTTACTGATGGTAGGCTTTGTTACTTTGGTCCCAGCTCTCTGCAGGTCATTCACTAGGTCCCACCCGTATGGTTCTGGGAATTTTGCTCACCGTTCTTGTGATCATTTTGACCCCACGTGGTGAGATCTTGCGTGGAGCCCCAGATCAAGGGAGATTATCAGTGGTCTTGTATGTCTTCCATTTCCTAATAATTGCTCCCACAGTTGATTTCTTCAAACCAAGCTGCTTACCTATTGCAGATTCAGTCTTCCCAGCCTGGTGCAGGTCTACAATTTTGTTTCTGGTGTCCTTTGACAGCTCTTTGGTCTTGGCCATAGTGGAGTTTGGAGTGTGACTGTTTGAGGTTGTGGACAGGTGTCTTTTATACTGATAACAAGTTCAAACAGGTGCCATTAATACAGGTAACGAGTGGAGGACAGAGGAGCCTCTTAAAGAAGAAGTTACAGGTCTGTGAGAGCCAGAAATCCTGCTTGTTTGTAGGTGACCAAATACTTATTTTCCACCATAATTCTCAATTTGTCTGTCATAGTTGACATGTACCTATGATGAAAATTACAGGCCTCTCTCATCTTTTTAAGTGGGAGAACTTGCACAATTGGTGGCTGACTAAATACTTTTTTTCCCCCACTGTACGTGGTTTTCTCCATACCCTAGTCCTCCCATCAGCGTGAAACAGCAGGAACCAGGATTCATCAGACTAGGCAATGTTTTTCAAATTCTCCAGTGTCCAGTGTTTTCATTCCTTAGCCCACTGCAACTGCAGTTTCTTGTTTTCTGCTGAAAGCTAATGGTGATCCATAATAAATACACCACAACTACATCATTAAGGATCATAGCTTTCACCTGGGTTCACCTGGTCAGTCTATGTCATGGAAAGAGCAGGTGTCCTTAATGTTTTGTACACTCAGTGTATGTTGTGTCTAATAGCTCATTCCCACAGAAAACTGCAGAGGGAAGCAGTACCACCCAGTCAACCATCAGACTCCATTGTGAGACGCCTCAAAGAGGATATTCAACCCTAAGGGCAAATCCAAGGTCATCTCAATATCTATACAGTAGAAGCTATCTAAGCACAGCAAAACTCACCAGGTGCAACACTGATCAGTAAAGTAAAGAGATGCTAACATTCTATAACGCTCCCTTTCCTCTGCACAGTTCTCTAACAGTGAGAAACAATAGGATTACAATAGTGTTCTATGCTTTCTTCATTTGATCCAATCCACTACCACTTCTTATGTATGCGTTGGTGTCTTTATAAATTGCCCAATCTGTAGAATCTCGTCTCACAGTCAGTGCAGTGATAAGTCTCTCCAGTGTGTAACCATTGGTGTGTTTTTACGTTGCCCAATCAGGAGAATCTCTTGCCGCATTAAGAGCAAAAGTAAGGCTTCTCTCCTGTGTGTATACATTCATGTTGTTTTAAGAAGCCGAGTTGAGAGAAACTTGTCCCACATTCAGAGCAGCAGTAAGGCTTCTCTCCTGTGTGTATACGTTCATGTTGTTTTAAGGTGCTGAGTTGAGAGAAACTTGTCCCACATTCAGAGCAGCAGTAAGGCTTCTCTCCTGTGTGTATACGTTCATGTGTTTTTAAGTTGCCCAGTCGAGAGAAACTCTTCCCACAATCAGAGCAGGAGTAAGGCTTCTCTCCTGTGTGTGTTCTCTGATGAATTTTTAACTCAGCTGATCTTGTGAAGCATTTTACACAGTCAGAGCAGGAGTAAGGCTTTTGTCCTGTATGTATAGGTTCATGTTGTTTTAAGGTGCCCAGTTGAGAGAAACTTGCCCCACATTCAGAGCAGGAGTAAGGCTTCTCTCCTGTGTGTATACGTTCATGTTTTTTTAAGCTGCTCAGTCGAGAGAAACTCTTCCCACAGTCAGAGCAGGAGTAAGGCTTCTCTACTGTGTGTGTTTTCTGATGAAGTTTTAGCTCACTTGATGTTGTGAAGCATTTTACACAATCAGAGCAGGAGTAAGGCTTCTCTCCTGTGTGTGTTCTCTGATGAATTTTTAGATCAGTTGATGTTGTGAAGCACTTTACACAGTCAGAGCAGGAGTAAGGCTTCTCTCCTGTATGTATACGTTCATGTATTTTAAAGTGGCCCAGTTGAGAGAAACTTGCCCCACAGTCACAGCAGAAGTAAGGCTTCTCTCCTGTGTGTATACGTTCATGTTGTTTTAAGGTACCAGGTTGAGAGAAACTTGCCCCACAGTCAGAGCAGGAGTAAGGCTTTTCTCCTGTGTGTATACGTTCATGTTGTTTTAAGGTACCAGGTTGAGAGAAACTTGCCCCACAGTCAGAGCAGGAGTAAGGCTTTTCTCCTGTATGTATACGTTTATGTTGTTTAAAGGTGCTCTGATGAGAGAAACTTGCCCCACAGTCAGAGCAGGAGTAAGGCTTCTCTCCTGTGTGTGTTCTCTGATGAACTTTTAGCTCAGTTGATGTTTTGAAGCACTTTACACAGTCAGAGCAGGAGTAAGGCTTCCCTCCTGTATGTATACGTTTATGTTGTTTAAAGGTGCTCTGATGAGAGAAACTTGCCCCACAGTCAGAGCAGGAGTAAGGCTTCTCTCCTGTGTGTGTTCTCTGATGAACTTTTAGCTCAGTTGATGTTTTGAAGCGCTTTACACAGTCTGAGCAGGAGTAAGACTTCTCTCCTGTGTGCACTCTCTGATGAACCGTCAGAGTCTGTGATGTAGTGAAATTCTTCCCACAGTCAGTACAGGAATACAGATTCTCTCCTGTGTGTTTTTGTAAGTGTATTTTTAGCTTTGATAGAATTGAGAAAAACTCCTCACAATGTGGGCAGTGGTGAGACCTCTTAGCTCTGTGATCTTCCTGCTGTTGCTCTCTGGATGTAGAGAATGTCTCAACATGGTCTCCTGTGTGAACAACATCAGAAGAACCAGTCAGTTGGTGTGATATACATGTCAATCAAATGTATTTTATGAAGCCCTTTTTACATCAGAACTTGTCACAAAGTGCTTTATAGAAACCCAGCCTAAAACCCCAAAGAGCAAGCAATGCAGATGTAGAAGCCATATCATCCTCCACTCACTATCACAAGGGTTAGTAACTACACTGACTCTTTTAATAGAACTTTAAAACATTGGCAGTTTGTCTACTTCACTTCTTTAGTCTACTCTCTGATCACTCCAGATAGCCCAGTGAATAAAACAAATGCTGGCAATACTGGTGTCAAACCATGTAAGTGTCAGTAGCATGAAATAATATCTACCTTCTCATTGAAACAGTTCATCATGAAACAGTTCTACTGCAACTTTTCATGCACAGTGAGAAGTTGGAATGAATAACACAAACTTAGATAGATAGAACCTGCTCTTACCATGAGAAACAGATTTCCCAATCTTCTCCTCCTCTTCCTCTTCTTCATCTTTAATGATGACGTTCAGCTCCAGTGTTTGACGGCAGTCTTCCAGCTTCACTGATGCCATCTCTGGATCCTGCATAGCAAACTGGGCTCCACTGTCACAATCAAGACCCAATGACTGTAGGTTTGGACTCAGTGTGGAAGGAGAGAGGCTGGCTGGGTTTGTCCTCACTATTGATGTTACCGGCATCAGATTTAATTCTAGTCGTCCTGTAGTAAAATTGAGAAACAGACACAAAAAGTTAGTGTCTTGACAGTTCTTGCACTTTCTTTATTCTCTAAAAATATATTATATTTCTTCTTGTTAAATTATCTAATTCAGTGCTTGACTTGGGCTGAAATAGGTGCCGGTAATCATTTTGGGTGCCGGTACTGTTTATATTTAGGTGCAGGAGCTCCACAATACTGTTGAGCTAACATTCTATAAGAGGAACATGAGCTCAAGCGCTAGATATTTGAGGTGCCGGAACTTAACCTATAGCAGATTTTCCCAAATTCTTTATTTTTACTATTTTCTACATTGTAGATTACAAAGATTCTACAAAGCTGTCATCAAGGCAAAGGATGGCTACTTTGAAGAATCTAAAATATATTTGATTTGTTTAACACCTTTATGGTTACTACATGATTCATATGTGTTATTTCATACTTTAGATGTCTTCACTATTATTCTACAATGTAGAAAATAGTAAAAAATTAAGAAAAACCCTTGAATGAGTAGGTGTGTCCAAACTTTTGACTGGTACTGTAAATGCATAAATGACAAAAGCCATTTAGTACAAGGTCACTGTTTGTTTTAGGCAGCACTATGTACTATTGTCCTGAATAACCTTGTCTTCACTGTATTACTTCAATCAAAAACCAATTGTATTTTTCGTTCACACCATAGTAACATTTATCGATAAATACAGAAACAACTGAATGTGTCTGAATATTAGTACACGTAGAAAACTGATAATCATTACATTCAGCTACAAAACAGTAGTGCAACCGTGAAATAGTCTCTCTGCTGCACTGAAATCCGTTGATGCTGACTGAGTGGGTGGCGCCATTTTACCAGCTCGTTAATTTGACACAAAACCAAAAATGCTAAACAAACTCGGAAATCTAAAATAAATTGATTCTTTATGAAATCACCTTGAGGAAATGATGTACATCCATTCAGACAAACCCAAAGTATCTAGCCATGTGACTTGTAAAATAGTTACCAGGTTTACTCAGCTTGACATAAAAATAACACAAACCAAACGTGATAATACCTTAATGGATTTGTTACCTACCATTGTATGACATGTTCTTTCGATATTAGAACGTTTAAACGTGCTATTACATACTGATATTACATATTTTATAAAGTATTAGTTAATGTTTGGAATATTGAGAGCTGCATAAGGATTTGGAGGATGACATACATTCCATGTATTTATTTCTGTCACTGGTGGGTGCCAGAAGGTATGCGGGCCAAGATAGCTGGGGGGCCACTGGTGCTAATCTTAGAAGGAGTACGTAATGGAATATCCTGACTAGGGTGCAACACGATACCATATAGGGTGATCCTATATGTGGCGAGGAGTGACACTCAATAATGGTTGGCAACTGTTGGATGGAATTAGCTCGGAAAAGCATTATATAAACTAAGAATTAGCTTTCTTTATACTGAGGAATGGTGCGTGCCTGCCCGGAACTTCCTGTTCCCCCACTACCACAGTGCAGCCACAGATAGAACAATGAGACAGATATTTCACTGGATGTATAATTGTGAAGCATCCGCTTGGCGTTTCCACTCACTACCAAATATGGCAGTGAGAGGAAGCCCACTGGCCGGCAGTGGGAGAAGATGGAAGGAGATGGATTTTGGCCGACATTATGCAAATGTTCTAATCGATGAAACATCTGATCGATGACAGTTCTGTTCCCAAAACTAAAATCTGTTATGCACAGTGGACTAAGTTGTCGACTTACCTGTTGCAAATATTTTTTAAAATCACGTTATTTAGAAGGAACGCAACGGCGAATTGAGTTATTGCACACGAGCACTTCACAGAGGAGGCAATCCCTAACAGAAATATGCAGATGTCTGCTAGAACACGCCAATAGGATCTCGCTAGCTCGTGCTTGGCTCTGCCCACTATGACTCATCTGTTCCCACTGGAAACGACCAGCTGTGGTCTATCTTGGTTTAGTTATAAAAAATATTTGGTGCGTTCAGGGATCCTTGGGATGGCCCTATCCCATTATATGAGAAGGGCGGTGCTTAATTTGAGCTGGATCCTCCAGTACCTCTCAGTTTTGTAGTCGTTCGTTCCGGAACCCATTTGCCAGGATCAGGTAGCCTACCTCTTGTGGCATGAAATATATTTTCCACTGTTTGCAATGTAAAAATCCTAATAAAAGCAATCAGAGAAATTACATTTCAATTCCTCTGTAATTGTCATGCCCCCTAAAAAAACTAGAAATGCCTAACGTGTGGCAAATCTGTCAGTTAACAGCATGCAGCCAAAACAGGCCTTTCGCAAATATTTATAATAAAATCGCTGGAAAACACAGGTTGTAAAGCAAATGGATCCTGCTGAAAATTAAATACTAATGTCTGTATGTTACTAAGTGAACAACTTCCAAATAGGCCTATTGAGCGAACAGCATTGTTTAAAAAAGTAAAGCAAGAGAGAGATAAGCTTTTGGCCGGTGAGTGAGCTGCACATCATTGGGTGAGTCAGTGAAACCGGAAAGCTTTTTTAGGACTATATCTTCCTCCTCATATTGTACAATGTGTTTCTCTGCACACTTAGGGGCCTCGGCTATTGATGGATTCAAGACAAGGTCGTTTTTATTGATCTCAGATTCTCAGTGTCAAAGTAGCCTGTCATTTTGGTCATTTGTGAGGTATTAAAAAAGATTCTGCGAAAGTCTCCAGTCATCTAAAATGATGTAGAATTGCATGAAATCCATTTATAAAAAGAACACATTTTTCCCGGACTCTAGGCTACAAAAAATGTGTAACTTCTGCAAGCGGCTCCACACCACTGCTCTATGCCCGTACGCGAAAGCCATGATAATGCATGCAATGCTTTGTTATAAAGGTTGTTTGTTTTTATCCGTTCTGGTACCTCAGAGCCCCCCAGGTCACCCCCCTCTCGGGCTCACTTTTGGTTCCGGCACCGCCCAATTTACAAATGAAGCACTGGAGAAGTGGGTAGCTGCCGCTGCCTCCTCCGGGACACTTCTCCTTTGCATAAAGTTAATCAGGCTGTTGATTGTGGCCTGTGGAATGTTGTCCCACTCCTCTTCAATGGCTGTGCGAAATTCCTGGATTATTGGTGGGAACTGGAAGAAGCTGTGGTAGACGTCGATCCAAACCATCCCAAACATGCTCAAAGGGTGACATGTCTCGTGAGTATACAGGCTATGGAAGAATTGGGACATTTTCAGCATGTTCAATTGTGTGCAGATCCTTGCGACATGGGGCCGTGCATTATCATGCTGAAACACGAGGTGATGGAGGTGGATGAATGGCAGGACAATGGGCCTCAGGATCTTGTCATGGCATCTCTGTGCATTCAAACTGCCATCGATAAAATGCAATTGTGTTAGTTGTCTGTAGCTTATGGCATCCCATACCATAACCCCGATACCATCATGGGGCACTCTGTTCACAACATTGACATCAGCAAACTGCACGCCCACACAACGCCGTACACGGTGGTCAGCAGTTGTGAGGCTGGTTGGCCATACTGCACAATTCTCTAAAACAACATTGGAGGCAGCTAATGGTAGAGAAATTAACCTAACATTCTCTGGCAACAGCTCTGGTGAACATTCCTGCAGTCAGCAGGCCAATTGCATGCTCCCTCAAAACTTGAGACATCTGTGGCATTGTGTTGTGTGAAAAAACTGCACATTTTAGAGTGGCATTTTTGTATTTGTTAAGGATCCCCATTAGATGCTGCCAATCACCTACTCAGCTACTCTTGTCCCCAGCACAAGGTGCATCTGTGTAATGATGATCATGCTAT
The DNA here is from genome assembly GCF_020615455.1 of Coregonus clupeaformis. Lineage (NCBI taxonomy): Eukaryota > Metazoa > Chordata > Actinopteri > Salmoniformes > Salmonidae > Coregonus > Coregonus clupeaformis. The sequence goes on from NW_025534816.1 coordinate 91,052, forward strand.
TTAATCAGCTTCTTGATATGCCACACCTGTCAGGTGGATGGGTTATCTTGGCAAAGGAGAAATGCTCACTAACTGGGATGTAAACAAATTTGTGCACAACATTTTAGAAATAAGTTTGTGTCTGGAACATTTCTGGGATCTTTTAATTCACCTCATGAAACATGGGACCAACACTTGACATGTTGCGTTTATATGGTTGTTCAGTGTATACAGTATTTCAAAAAAATATCATACAAGCTATCAATAATGAAACATTATTTGAACTAAATCAGCCTGCTTTTCTGTTCTAATCAGGTCCCTTCACAGGCTCAGAAGGATCCTGTGAGGGCAGAACATTTTCTGGCTACAGTAGTCCTCGCAGGGCTTCTGCCGTGAAGTCTTGGAGGCCCAAAAACTTCTCAGCTGCAGATATGATGTCTAGCTTCTTGGACTTCTTGTGCAGTACAATTAATAACTGTGGCTATAAATACTAATAAATCCACCTTCAAAATAAGTGTATCCAGATCACTTGATTGACGTAAAACATTTGCCCGCTCTAAAAATGTGAGGGAAAAGGTTTGTGCAGGTGACTGAACATTGTTCTGGGAACCAAAAGGGATATCTCAGTTTCAAGGTCTCAGCTTGGAGAGAAGAAGCCTTGTGAGGTATTGGTCGGTCAGATGCAGGAACCAAATGTTAATGATGAATTAATAATTAATAAGATAAACCATGCAAATATAACTTCTCTGTAAGCAGAATATAGGACAACTAACGGGACTTCCCCGGCAGAGCTCCCAACCGACGTGTACTATGGTGCTTTTAAGTTTGTTGGAACCTCTCCAGCTTGCTGATAAAAAACAATTATTCATTTAAGTTTGACTTTGAGTCCCTTCGTGATGAACTTCCACGACAAAAACCCACCACCCCATTCCACTATTTAACACCATCTAGTCCTACGCCAGACAACTACAACTCAACACCCCCTGCAGCTGTTCTGCAGTAAATCGTCACGATCCCAAGTACTTCTCTGCCGCTGCCACCACAGCCTCTATTTTCTGGGACTTTCGACCCATTTCTGCAGTACAATTGACAACCATTGCTATAAATGCTAAACAGCCCACCTTACTGAAGCACATATTCTTCCCATCACTCTCTCTTGGTCTCTGCGTACTCACAGGAATCCTCTCAAGATCCATCACCCTGTACCAATCTTCCTCTACCACTCCCTTCACTGCTTCGGCATACAACACTTTCTGTACTACTGTAACCCTGGCAACCTCAATCTGCCTTTCTCTCACTTGACACCTCAGATCTCCAGCCCGTTAGCACCCCCACAACTAACACACAGAACTTTCTCCACCGATACCACTCACTACAAATCTCACTCCCACTGGGCCAGAATCATCCTTATCATCCTTGGAACGAGGCCCGAACTCGGAGTTCCTCACCGCAGGTAATTCATCCTCAGTCTCACCAGGTTCCATCTCTGAGCTACTGGAGGACGTATCCCTCTTTATACACTAGACGATAACCTCCCTCACCACACTGCTTCCCTCTACACTCAGCTCCTTCTCAGCGGTCATCACTGCACCTGCCACCACAGTTAATTCATCCTCACTCTCATCACGTTCACTTTCCTCCTGTAGCTCTTCTAAAAGTGCTGTGTGATCTTCCATTCCATATTCACTCAAAACATATTCCACTTTTCTCCTTTGTCCATGTCCACCATCTTCTCCTTCATCAGATCTTCCAGAAGGTTTGTGCATCCCCCACTGCAATCCCCCATTCCACTTTTTTTATTGATTTTATAACTGTGTAAATCTCTCTAGGACAAGGTGACTTTTATCAAAATATTTGCCTGTATTTACCCCTACAAAAATGAAATGGTAATTAGCTGCTATTGTGGCTATCATAAAGAACTACAAATGCTATTATAATCTGGACAAAATTGCTGAATCGAGTCAAAGGTAAGGATCTCTGGGTTAACTATCTAATGTTAGCTAAATTTAGTAATGAATAAATAGGCTACATTTATTTAAATGGTCAATTCTGTGAACTGTCTTGTGCAAGTTTTAAATTGACACAATACCTGTTAGCAAAGGTGTCAGCTAGAGATGACGTGCTGGAGATTGCAGTGATTTGTTGTTTTGCATGATGTCTACTTTTATGATAATTTGTGTTTTATAATCTGAGAGGAAATAGAGCCGAATATGTTGCTAAAAGTCACGCCAGGGTAAGCCTACACAAAACACAGCCCTTATTTTAAGTGTTTCTAAAATGAATAAAAATGAACCTTGGAGGACTCAGAACCCGAGTAAAAGGGAGTATTCATGTTACTCGTCAACATTTAAATCATATTCTCATGTAGACTACTTTTTAGTTTCTTGCATATTGCTTCCCAATGTAGCAGGAAGTGGATATGATACTATTGTTTTGAATGACTATTCCCTTGTGTGATTATTCTATAGGGATACAAAACTAGTAAAAGGATCCTCTAGAAGGCGTTTGCATCCCAGATGGTTACAGGACCCAGACTTCTTACATTACGTTGGAGTGCATATAGATGTTTATTTGACATTGAACACTGACCAAACGTCAGCGAGTACCAGATGGGAGGCTTTCAAAGCACATATTTGGGGGCAAATTATACGTTTTACCAGTTTCACATAAAATAAATCTGAAAAGGAGAGAGATGGACAGCAAAATCAGAGAATTGGAGAGGGAATCTATTTTGGATAACTCAGTAGAAGTAAACAAGGAATGATTTGGTCTTAAAGCTCAGTATGAAGAACTTCCCACCTCAAAGGCTGCAAACAGCTTAACTAGGCTGAAACAGTCCTATGATCAAGGGGATCATGGTTTAGACACTCGCAGAGTAGAAAGACATTTTGGAAATGTGACCGTTCAGATGTTTTGTTTTTGCAACAATTGAACAAAAAACAGTTTTTGCTTTATCATTGTGGGGTATTGTGAGTAGATTGATGAGGGAAAAAAACAATTTAATATATTTTACAATAAGGCTGAAACTTAACAAAATATCAAAAAAGTCCAGGGGTCTGAATACTTTCCAAATGCACTGTATAAAGACTGGTGTGTGCCTTTCCAAATCATGTCCAACAAAATTAGTTAGATAGAACCTGCTCTTACCCTGAGAAACAGATTTCCCAATCTTCTCCTCCTCTTCTTCATCTTTAATGTTGACATTCAGCTCCAGTGTTTGACTGCAGTCTTCCAGCTTCACTGATGCCATCTCTGGATATTGCGATGCAAACTGGGCTCCACTGTCACAATCAGGACCCAGTGACTGTAGGTTTGGACTCAGTGTGGAAGGAGGGAGGCAGGTTGGGTTTGTCCTCACTGTTGATGTTACCGGCCTCAGACTTATCTGAATCGGCCAGTAGTAATATAGAGAGCACAGACACAAAAGTTAGTGTCGACAGTTCTGGCACTTTCTTTATTCTCTACAAATATTTTCAAATTTTTCTTGTTCAATTATCTAATTCAGTGCCAATACTCATTTTGGGTGCCGGTACTGTTTATATTAAGGTGCAGGAGCACCACAATACTTTTGAGCTAATACCTAACCTATAGTAGATAAATGCATAAATGACTCAAAAACCATTTAGTACAGGGTTACAGTTTGTTTTAGACAGCACTGTGTGCTATTTTCCTGAATAAACCTTGCCTTCACTGTATTACTTCAATCAAAAACCAATTGTATTTCCTGTTCACATCATAGCAACATGTATTGATAAAGACAGAAACAACAGAATGTATCTGAATATTAGTACACATGTAGAAAACTGATAATCATTACATTCAGCTTCAAAACCGGGAGACCCATGGGGCGGCGCGCAATTGGCCCAGCGTCGTCCAGGGTAGGGGAGGGAATGGCCGGCAGGGATGTAGCTCAGTTGATAGAGCATGGTGTTTGCAAAGCCAGGGTTGTGGGTTTGATTCCCACAGGGGGTATGAAAAAAAAAATGTATGCACTCACTAACTGTAAGTCGCTCTGGATAAGAGCGTCTGCTAAATGACTAAAATGTAAATGTAAAACAGTAGTGCGACCGTGAAATTGTCTCTCTGATGCACCCGCACTGTCCTCACTGAAGTCCGTTGACGCTGACCGAGAGTAGCCGCCATTTTACCAGCTTGGGAATTTTACACAAAAACAATAATATGCTAAACGAACTCAGACATCTCAAATAAATTGATTATTTATTAAACTAACATGAGAAAATTATGTACATTCACTCAGACAAACCCAAAATCTCTAGCTATGTGACTTGTAAAATAGTTTTTATCACGTTCTTTCACTCACTCGGTTTGACACAAAAATAACACATAAAACCTTTACCAAACGTGATAATACCTTAACGGATGTGTTAACTAGCATGTTATGACATGTTCTTTCAACATTAGAAAGTTTAAACGTGCTATTACATACCTCTAGTAATAAATAGAAACGGACACAAAGGTTATCTTCTTGACAACAGAGCTTTCTTTATTGAGAAGAATTGTGCGCGTGATGAAGACATTACGTAATAACGTAAAATTGCGTCATTACGTAGAATACACAATAACGTTAATCAAATTGACTGGCCATCTCAGCGACAAATATGATTTGACATTTGTTAGTTTAGATTTGTTTGTTTATTATCACATATTTGTATTTGTAAAAGTAATATAAACACACAACATTTTGTATGATCAGATATTTTTATTTTTAAACATAGCACATTGAATGATTGAACAATTACACATTACACATTATTGAACAATTATATTTGATTTTCTTATTAACTAGTAAACCTACACATTCTGAACAATTATAGTTTCAAGCAGTGTATTGGTAGTTAGTTAACATGCTACCTGACTGATCAACAATTATAGGTACAAGCCTAATAACAAGGTATATATGCTATCTTATTGAACAAGCAACTTAACTCAAATAATGATATGTGCGCTAGGCATCTCTCTCCAGCTCTCTCCAGGTTGTTGTGCTGCTTGGCTGGCCTGCTGCCTGTGCACGAGCTGAGTGTGTGACAGAGAAAATTGTTTTTGTGTCATTTAGAGAGAAAATGTGTGCATTTTAGCGTTTGAGTCACTTTTCAAAAGTTGCAAAAAGTTCCAAATAAGTTTTTAAAAGTAGTTACATTTGTTGCTAGGTGCTGTTTGAAAAAAAAAAGTTGCCTGGGTAGTCTGAAAAGTTGCTAAATCTAGCAACAAAATTGCTAAATTGGCACCACTGGGCCCTACCCCATTACATGAGAACTGGGTATATGCCGCTTCCACTTCTACTTTGCATAGAGTTGATGGAGCTGTTGATTGTTTTTCTTTTTCTTTTTTTTACCTTTATTTAACTAGGCAAGTCCGTTAAGAACAAATTCTTATTTACAATGACGGCCTACACCGGCCAAACCCGGACGACGCTGGGCCAATTGTGCGCCGCCCTATGGGACTCCCAATCACGGCCGGTTGTGATAGCCTGGAATCTAAGGCACTGCATCTCAAGCACTGAGATGCAGTGCTTTAGACCGCTGAGCCACTCGGGAGCCTGTGGAATGTTGTCTCATTCCTCTTCAGTGGCTGTGCGAAGTTGCTGTATATTGACGGGAACTGGAACAAGCTGTGGTACACGTCGATCCAGCCCTCCCAAACATGCTCAATGGGTGACATGTCTGGTGAGTATGCAGGACAAGGAAGAACTGGGACATTTTCAGCCTCCAGGAATTGTGTACAGATCCTTGTGACATTGGGCCCTGCATTATCATGCTGAAACATGACGTGATGTCGGCAGGACAATGGGCCTCAGGATATTGTCATGGTATCTCTGTGCATTACATTTTCCATTGATAAAATGCAATTTTGTTCCTTCTCCGTAGCTTATGCCTGCCCATACCATAACCCTGACACTAACATGGGGTACTGTGTTCACGACATTGACATCAGCAAACCGCTCGCCCACACAACGCCATACACAGTGGTCAGCAGTTGTGAGGCTGGTTGGGCATACTGCCAAATTCTCTAAAACAAAGTTGGAGGCGGCTTATGGTAGAGAAATTACATTAAATTATCTGGCAACAGCTCTGGTGGACATTCCTGCAGTCAGCATGCCAATTGCATGCTCCCTCAAAACTTGAGACATCTGTGGCATTGTCAGTGGTAGAAAAAGCACCCAATTGTCATACTTGAGTAAAAGTAAAGATACCTTAATAGAAAATGACTCAAGTAAAACTGAAAGTCACCCAGTAAAATACTACTTGAGTAAAAGTCTATAAGTATGTGGTTTTAAATATACTTAAGTATCAAAAGTAAATGTAATTGCTCAAATATACTTCACTATCAAAAGTCAAAGTAAACGTATAAATAATTTCAAATTCCTTATATTAAGTAAACCAGACGACACCATTTTATTTTTTACATTGTATTTATGGATAGCCAGGGGCACACCAACACTCAGATTTTCTCTTGATAATTACGTGAATTTCACCATTTTTCTGTCCTAAGCATTCAAAATGTAACGAGTACTTTTAGGTGTCAGGGAAAATGTATGGAGTAAAAAGTACATCATTTTCTTTTGGAATGTAGTGAAGTAAAAGTTGTCAAAAGTAGAAATAGTAAAGTAAAGTACAGATACCCCAAAAACGACTTAAGTAAAAATACTTTAAAATACTACTTAAGTACTTTACACAACTGGGCATTGTGTTGTGTGACAAAACTTCACCATTATTATTTTTTTAACGGGGTATTTTACAGTGAGTGAAAAAAGTATTTGATCCCCTGCTGATTTTGTACGTTTGCCCACTGACAAAGAAATTATCAGTCTATAATTTTAATGGTAGGTTTATTTGAACAGTGAGGGACAGAATAACAACGAAAATCTTATATATCCCAGCTTTACATTGGGTGGAAGATAGGCTTACCCTGGCGTAACGTTTTGATAACAGTGTAAATCTCTCTAGGACAAGGTGACTTTGATCCATATATTCACCTGCATTTACCCCCCAAAAATGAAAAGCTAATTAGCTGCTAATGTGGCTATCCTAGTAACTTCAAGAGCCAGTGTCTTTGAAAAGACCCTACAACAAGGTACATAATGTTTCAAGTCTGATTAACAAGCCTACTTTCTCAAAGTTCTGTTCCTACCAACTGTATGGGATGAACAGGAAAATCTGTTAAGTGTGTACTATAAATGTGGTAACGGTTTGACATCTGTGATATTCTCTGAAGTTGCAGATGCAGAGGACTTGAGGCCATGTGCCACCTCAAGCCAGAGCGACAGTAAGTGTCTGGTTGTAGTTTTAGGGTAAACAATTAGTTTTAGGGTAAACAATTAGTTTTAGGGTAAACAATTGAATTGTATGAAGTATTATAGCTTTACAAACCTTTATTTAAAGTCTTATTACTACTTTGTGCATACTGTTAGAACTTTCCAAATAGTTGTGGTGCTGTGTATGGGTGAAACTTGTATTTACAACAGTAGTGAAATCACCCTATTCTTCTGGGGTAAAACACAAGTGTGATGCCATGTTTGTAAATATCTGTATGTATTTGCCATCAAACTAAAAGCATAATAAATAAATAAATAATTCTTAGCATTTATTTTTGTTGGGATTCATTAACCTTCCCACTGAGCTCCTGACTGACAGCCCTTCACGTTTGGTTCTGTGCCAGTTTCAAAAGCAAAGTATGTCTTCATGTTTTTCCTTCTGTTTTCTCAGTTAGTCCAAGTGGCAGCCAGGAAGAAGCTGGCCAAGACAGAGCATCAGAATCAGGTTTCTTTTGATCTCGAAATCGTAAATGTAGAAAGTTTAAATAACAGCATGATTTGTTCTTATATTTTAGACCAAGAGCTGCCATCCCTGCTTGATGAGCCTGTGGCTTCTGAGATGCCTGCTGGATACATTAAAGGTATATTATGCTAGCCTATATGTTACAACATGTTGCTTCTCTTGTATTGTCAACATCAATTCCAAATTGTTTGGCTGTCAGCAGATACGTGGTTATCAATACTACTAATATATATGAAGGGTGGATATTTTGATCGAGGTATTTCACATGGCCTTGATACATGTCCTGCCTGGTACTCATGGCTTGTATTGTCACATTACTTGCAGCAAAACTGTTGATTCTTTATTATTTTGCAGATCTTCAAGCAGTGGAGATGAGGATAATGGTGGAACTGGAGATGATCCGTACAGAGTTCAGGACTGCTCTGAATGAAGTTATGGAGGCCATAGAGGATAATGGTGAAACTGGAGATGATCCGTACAGAGTTCAGGACTGCTCTGAACCAAGTTATGGAGGCCATAGAGGATAATGGTGGAACTGGAGATGATCCGTACAGAGTTCAGGACTGCTCTGAACCAAGTTATGGAGGCCATAGAGGATCATGGTGGAACTGGAGATGATCCGTACAGAGTTCAGGACTGCTCTGAACCAAGTTATGGAGGCCATAGAGGCCCGGCAGCCAAAGGAGTCAGAGTCCTTGGGGCAACTTGAAATGCTGCAAAACCCTGCAGAAACAAATGAGGAACTAAAGGATATCTATGAAACACTTAAAGACTCCCACTATCGAAGGGAAATGGTAGGGGTGGCCATTTAAAATGTATCTGTTTGTATAAAATGGGAAATCTATATCAAGTATTTTGAAAGCAATTGACAAAAATAAGTTAGCTGTTTATCAAGAGCCCCTTGAATGCGTCCAGAGTTGAGAGAAAATTGCAACCTGCAATATTATTGAATCCAAATATCTTAATGTCAACGAAATGCAGTTGTCATATATGCCATATGCCTATTTAGTGTTTGGATTGATTTCCCAATTAACACTTAACTTATCTTAAGAAGAAACTATCAGCCCTCTGCCTGTTTACACAAGTTTTAGCCCATGATGTCACGCCCTGGCTCTGGGGACTCTTAAATGTTGAGCCAGGGTGTGGATTTTTCTATGTTTAGTTTTCTATGTTTTTTGTTCTAGATCGTTTAGATCTATGTTGGCCAGGGTGGTTCCCAATCAGAGGCAGCTGTAGCTCGTTGTCTCTGATTGGGGACCATACTTAGGCAGCCTGTTGGCACCAGTTAGTTTGTGGGATCTTGATCCGTAAAGGTTTGGTGTATGTAACCTCAGGACTTCACGTATCGTTCATTAGCGACTATTAAACTTATGTCCCAAGTCTTTTCAGGACGTAGAAATGTGGGGGATTTTAAACCGTTAAATATTAGTATTTTTAAGTCAACCTCTTCACGTTGCTAAACGTCAGAAAGTAAGTTGAGAGCACTATAAAATGCAGTTTCTGGTAACCATTGGGAACGTAACTTTCGTCAGTGGGTACCTATAGTACCAATAAGGCACGTAACAGTGTGATGGGGACAAGGACATTCCGGCTGGCCAAACCCTCCCCTAACCTGGACGACGCTGGGCCAATTGTGCATCACCTCATGGGTCTCCCGGTCGTGGCTGGCTGCGACACAGACAGGTATCGAACCAGCATCTGTAGCAATGCAGCTGCGATGCAGTGTCTTAGACCACTGCACCACTCGGGAGGACCCTTAAGACACGTCATTTAATCTACCCTGAACATATACACAGTATCCTGTCAGTAGGTGTCCATTGACGAAATATGCAAAATGCCAGAAAATAAGTTCTTTTTTTACATAAACTGTATCACAATAGATTCGTAAACAAAATCACAGCAATAAGCTCAAAATAATAAGTCAGTAAAAACATGAACACTGCACTCCAATCAAGAACTGTAAAACTGCTTAAAGCTAAAAGTGAATAACTATGTTATGTTTATTCAGGTGCTGCTGCTCCATCCTCATCCACAGTCTCTTCCTCGACCCGCTCCTGGAAGTCAAAATAACACAAACTGGTCATTATTTTCCTTAAACAAATGATCAAAATGCCGGTTTAACATCGACTCCCTACTACATTCCTTTTTTACTAGCACAATCATTTAGCTATATTGACCGACTGGATTAAAGTGAAGTAAAAAGGCCATTATCCTCTATGGCCTCCATAACTTGGTTCAGAGCAGTCCTGAACTCTGTACGGATCATCTCCAGTTCCACCATTATCCTCTATGGCCTCCATAACTTGGTTCAGCGCAGTCCTGAACTCTGTACGGATCATCTCCAGTTCCACCATTATCCTCTATGGCCTCCATAACTTGGTTCAGAGCAGTCCTGAACTCTGTACGGATCATCTCCAGTTCCACCATTATCCTCTATGGCCTCCATAACTTGGTTCAGAGCAGTCCTGAACTCTGTACGGATCATCTCCAGTTTCACCATTATCCTCTATGGCCTCCATAACTTGGTTCAGAGCAGTCCTGAACTCTGTACGGATCATCTCCAGTTCCACCATTATCCTCTATGGCCTCCATAACTTGGTTCAGAGCAGTCCTGAACTCTGTACGGATCATCTCCAGTTTCACCATTATCCTCTATGGCCTCCATAACTTGGTTCAGAGCAGTCCTGAACTCTGTACGGATCATCTCAAGTTCCACCATTATCCTCTATGGCCTCCATAACTTGGTTCAGAGCAGTCCTGAACTCTGTACGGATCATTACATTTACATTTACATTTTAGTCATTTAGCAGACGCTCTTATCCAGAGCGACTTACAGTTAGTGCATACATTATTATTTTATCGAACCCACAACCCTGGCGTTGCAAACGCCATGCTCTACCAATTGAGCTACATCCCCTGCCGGCCAAATCCCTCCCCTACCCTGGACGACGCTGGGCCAATTGTGCGCGCCGCCCCATGGATCATCTCCAGTTTCACCATTATCCTCTATGGCCTCCATAACTTGGTTCAGAGCAGTCCTGAACTCTGTACGGATCATCTCCAGTTCCACCATTATCCTCATCTCCACTGCTTGAAGATCTGCAAAATAATAAAAGACTCAACAGTTTTGCTGCAAGTAGCGTGACAATACAAGCCATGAGTACCAGGCAGGACATGGATCAAGGCCATGTGAAATACCGCGATCAAAATATCCACCCTTCATATATATTAGTAGTATTGATAACCATGTATTTGCTGACAGCCAAATAATTTGAAATTGATGTTGACAATACAAGAGAAGCAACATGTTGTAACATATAGGCACATATAACTTGTGTGTGAAACATTGTATTGTATTCTTATGATTGGTAGGGGGTTATTATGTCTGAGTGAATGGGCTGCTTCTACTTTAACATCATGCTGTGTGACTTGTCTTTCTGTCGCCCTATGCGTTTTACATAAAGTCTCCTACATGGAGTGTCTGCTTCTCTGTCTGCTTATCGGTCAAGCCGTCTGCTTCTCTGTCTGGCTCTGTCTGCTTCTCTGTCTGCTTATCGGTCAGGCCGTCTGCTTCTCTGTCTGGCTTATCTGTCAGGCCGTCTGCTTCTCTGTCAGCTTATCTATCAGGCCGTCTGCTTCTCTGTCAGTTTATCGGTCAGGCCGTCTGCTTCTCTGTCTGGCTTATCTGTCAGGCCGTCTGCTTCTCTGTCAGCTTATCGGTCAGGCCGTCTGCTTCTCTGTCGGCTTATCGGTCAGGCCGTCTGCTTCTCTGTCAGCTTAACGGTCAGGCCGTCTGCTTCTCTGTCCTTTATCGGTCAGGCCGTCTGCTTCTCTGTCGGCTTATCGGTCAGGCCGTCTGCTTCTCTGTCGGCTTATCGGTCAGGCCGTTTGCTTCTCTGTCGGTTTATCGGAACTACAGAGTTGGTTTAACGTTGGAACAGAGCTAATGTTAGCTAGCTAGCTAACAACCTTGTTTGTAAAGTGCAGTGCAGCACTATAATTAAAAAGAGGTCGTACCTTTTTGTAGTTAATAAATCCAATGTGAAACGTGGTGACTATAGTATCCTTAACTAGCATTGAAAAGGTTCATCCATTCTTCTCAAATTAAACATATCTCCCTAATTTCTGAATCATGCTTGTAACGTTGTCAGTAGGATACAGTTACCTATGCTTCAGAGGAGAGGAGCAGGTAGTTTCCACACGCACACCCACTGGCAAAGATTTCCATTCCAGCTGGCAGGCAGAAACTGGCAGAGGTGGGACAAAGTCATTGTTATGCAAGTCACAAGTAAGTCTCAAGTCTTTGCCCTCGAGTCCCGAGTCAAGTCGAGTCAAAGATGAGGCAAGTCCCAAGTCGAGTCAAAAGTCAAAGCCATCAAGTCTCAAGTCGAGTCCAAAGTCCTACCATTTTAGTTTCGAGTCATTTCAAGTCCTCTTACCACAGAAATAAAATGTATACAAATCATGTATGTCTGTAAGATTTGTATTTATTTAAACCTTTTTATACAATAACATTAATCAAATACAGCAAAAAACATAACATTTAATTTTCACACAAAAAATGCTTGTATTTGAACAGCATATTGCACTAGAACAATGCAGAGAGAGAGAGAGAGAGAGAGAGAGAGAGAGAGAGAGAGAGAGAGAGAGAGAGAGAGAAAAGAGAGAGGGGGGGGGGAAGAGAGAGAGAGAGAGAGAGAGAGAGAGAGAGAGAGAGAGAGAGAGAGAGAGAGAGAGAGAGAGAGAGAGAGAGAGAGAGAGAGAGAGAGAGAAAATGGTTTACGGGGAAGGACAAACACCAAAGCTCTGGAAGTAAAAACAGTGTGGGAACCTGCACTGCAAATGAACAGATCTTACTCCATGTGAAACTCCTACCACAGGAGAGAGAGAGCTGTGTGGACAGGTGATGAGCAGAGAGTGAGTGTGTGTGCGCGCATGCGTGCTGTGGACAGGTGGAGGGAGGCCCCTATACTGCATTGCATTTGCAAAAGATCAAATTGGCCAAAAGTCTGTCAGTCATTTGTGCACAATGGGGACGCAGAATGATGCCACCATGGCTGAAAACTCGCTCCACTGGAGCACTAGAAGCAGGCACTGCCAAGACTCGGATGGCTACTTGAAAGAGTGAAGGAAGAGTCTTACTGTTCAGTGCCCAGAACAAAAGGGCATTCTGTCCTTCTGCCATGTCAATGTAGTGACTTAGCTGTACTGCTGGTGGGGTCCCAACATCCCTTTTCTGCCTCTTATGGTATGCAGCAAACAGCCCTTCTCCTTCCATGTCCTCTAGTTCTTCTTCAGCAGGCACCGGCACAGGCTGCTCTGTCTCTGCAGCATCTTGCAGGATCAATTCTAAAAATAAAAATAAAAACGTGTCACAACAGCAGAAACAAAAGAGCCCTTATTTCTGATGTTGATGATACTGTTCAAGACTGAAATTTTTTATTATTGTTAAAGTCAGATTAATATCACATTAGATCCTATATCAGATTAAGATCAAATTATTGTACGTTGCATTTAAGTTGCATTGCAAGTCAATAATATTTACCTTTAACTCGTTGTGCCACCTCTGCCTTGATGTCACGGTTGACCAGCACATGGGGCTCAATCCACAGCAGACAAAAGGCTGGATCCAAGGCAGCTGCTTTCAGGTAGACTGTGTCTGAAAAGGGGGCAGTGATCCCTTCTTGAGACTGGGCCATTTTTACATTAATGAAGATCCCAAGAAATCTTTTTTTCAGGGATGCCTGCAGACCTCTGACCAGGCCACTCAGGAAACGAACTTGAGGCTTCAGCTTCTCAAGATGGTGATTGAGGGACAAGATGGATGGAACAACTGCACTGATTGTAATGACTTTCTCCCCCTGTGTCAAATCAGTTGCTTCTCCGAACGGTTTTAAGATGTCCACCAACTCCTTCAGCAGATTCCACTCTCGTGGTGTGAATGACAGTTCTTTATGCCCGGCCTTCTCAAGAACTGCGCAGAGCTTTTGCTGATCACAATGAAGGACTGCTTTTACCTGCCGCAGTGTGGAATTCCACCTCGTGCTCACTGCAGCAGGGATGCCTCTGTGCTCCCCAAATTCACCATCGAAGATGTCTTTAAACGTTGTGCTTGTGTGGAGCAGGGAGCTAAGTTTTGATAACTTGGAGAGAGAAGGACATGCCGCTTTTGTTTCTTTCAAACCGTCTCCCACAACCAGCTGCAATGTGTGTGCAAAACACTGCAGGCGCTGTTTCTTTGCCATAGCAGCATCGACGGTTTGCTGGTCTTCTTGGGTTAAGTCATGCCATAGCTCAGGATCATCAAGATTATCTCCAGCATCTTCATCTTCCTCCTGTTCGCTGGGGAAGCAGACTGTAAATGCCTTGCGCATGTTAGCAGCATTGTCACTAATTATATAGTCCAATTTAGCTTTGATGTTGTATTCATCACATATTGCCTCAAATTGGTCACAGATTCGCTCTGCTGTGTGAGAGCCTTTGAAGCGGTTGCAGGCCAAGAGATTAGTCTTTAGCTGTACCCTCTCTGCATCTCGCTCCATCCAGTGCACAGTGACACCAAGGAATCCCCTCATCTTTCGATCAGACCAAATGTCCACAGTGACTGAAACATGGTCAGTGTTGCTCAATTGAGTTTTTAACTTTGACCGTCTCTCCTCAGCAAGGCTCTCTGTTTTTGTGGTCAGCGTTCGGCGACATACTGGGGTATACTTGCTGTCCAGCACAGCCAGAAAGTGACGAAAGCTCTTATTTTCCACAATAGACAGAGGGAAATTGCAATCAATAATCAAGTCAGACAGTATCGCATTGGAGATGGCCTTCTGCTGTGGGTGGGTCAGGCTGTAACGCCCTACACGAGTGTCAAGGAATTGTGAGATTGAAGGCTGTTGTGGTTCATCTACGATGATTTTGTTCATCTGGTATTCTTCATACCTGTAACAGAGAAGAATATGAAACAGATGTCAGAAAATCCTTTACAGCCACACATGTTGTATTTGAAACTACTCTTTACTCATATCAATGTTGTTGTGTTAATATTCATTGCCTATTGTACACTACGGTTTACGATAATACATTTCAGTTTCAGTGTATGCAATATTAAGAATATTTTCACTGCTTCAAAATTCATAAGAAAGCCCTTTCCCTCAAGAAACTGAAGTCATATGCTTTATAGCAGTGGTTTTCAAAGTGGGGACGGGGACCCTTGGGTGCCGCGAGGGGGTTCTAGGGGGCCATGGCAAGTTGGCATGAAAAGTATAGAAAAACAAAATAATTGAATAAATTAAATAACTAAAGTAAACCAAATTAAACCAAAAATAAGCTAAACAATATTCCCATTAGTTAAGAACTGCACTATAATAATCTATTGCATCTCTGAACATTACTACTATAATCGTTATTATTTTATTATATACTGTATATATCCCAGTGGTGCGCTGCCTCACAGACCTACTGTAGACTACGGTAGCACTCTGTCCATGCGCTGTCTGCTGTTTGGGCATGATATGAAAAGGGAAGGCTAATGGTGGATCTACTGTGACTGTGTTATAATTTTCCTCTTTACAATGTATACGTCTTACTATGTTTCCTGTTGTACTTGGATGGGTTTAGGGATGCACCAACTACATCCGAGTTGTGAAAAGGGGGTGCATTCATTGTTTAATTGTGATATTTTGTCTTCAGCGACAGTTCAGCTTAGTTGTGATTAACCAAAATTACATAAACGACCTCAATGAGGCAGCACACCAGCAACTCTGAAACTGAATTCTAAAACGCTTAACGTGAAAAACGCTTAACGTTGCTTAATGCTTAATATACTAAGACAGTAATATTATAAGACCAAACTCTGCAAATATCATATTAATAAAGCATACTATGTACAAAACATCAGATGAGCCCAGAATACATAGTAGCCTACATAAGACATGTTAAGCCTTTTCTTATAATGGTTTTCTATGGGAGGAAAACACTTAACGTGTTGTTAAACGTGTTTGCGTTCATATTCTGGCCTCATCTGATGTTTTGTACATTTAGTATACTTTATTAATATGATATTTATAGTTTGGTCTTTTAATATTACTGTCTCAGTATATTAAGACACGTTAAGCCTTTTCTTATAATAGTTTTCTATGGGAGGAAAACGCAACGTGTTATTAAACGTGTTTGCGTTCATATTCTGGGCTCATCTGATGTTTTGTACATAGTATACTTTATTAATATGATATTTACAGAGTTTGGTCTTTTAATAACACTGTCTTAGTACATTAAAGAACGTTAAGCGTTTTTCACGAAAGCGTTTTAGAATGTCCATATAATAGCAGTTCAAAAATCCATATTTTTGTAAGCATGAACCAGCAAGGGAGACGTGCGTTTGTCTCGTTGATACAGTAAATATGCAGCAGCTAGCTAGTAAGTTACGGTACATCCGATAAGGTGCGTAGCATTCGTTCAAAACTTACCTTTCTTTGTGCAACTTCAGGTGTCGAACAAAGTTGGACGTTGTGGCAGCTCCGTCTGTAATCTTCGATCCGCATGTTTTGCAGATTGCAACTCGTTTTTTTGTCGACTACCTCGTAATTTTTATAGCCAAACCAAACTATCTTCGGTATCATTTTGACAACTGGCGCGTTGTTGCTTGATGTGCTTCATTGGTTGTCTTGCAATGTGCCTGCTTAGATGCTGTCGAATCAAAACAACGTGGGACTACAGTGATTGGATAACGTGCAGGCAGCGCGCGCTCTCTGTATGCATACAGGTGGATGGTGCACATTTTTTTCACAGATGCAGATAAACGGAGAGCGGCGCGGCCGTGTGAAATTTTTTTTACCCAGTTTTCATGGGAAGTAGCAAGTCTTCTCGAGTCATAAGGCGCAAGTCCAAGTGAAGTCACGAGTCATTGATGTTAAAGTCCAAGTCGAGTTGCAAGTCTTTGTACATTTTGTCGAGTCGAGTCTGAAGTCATCAAATTCATGACTCGAGTCTGACTCGAGTCCAAGTCACATGACTCGAGTCCACACCTCTGGAAACTGGAATACGTTTCTAGAGTGAGCTTTGTTGCGATTTTTGTGGGACTGGAGAAAAATACCCGGAAAGGAAAATAAGGTTATTACCTGGATTACATGCTTTTAAAATAACTGCTGTTCCTGAAAAGTATAGAACACTTTAGTTTCCGGTTCTTTTTAACGTTATTTTTCAGTTCTGTTCCCTGAACCGGTTCCAACCCTAGAGAAATTATTTGGATGTAGGACATGCATGTAGGACTATATGATAGAGTAAACTATAAAGGGAAATAAATTGCTACAGTTTACACTTTTTTTTAGTAATTTAATGAAATGTTGTAATCTGATCTCGGAATGCACGGACCGTTAGTAGTGGGGGAACAGGAAGTTCCGGGCAGGCAGTTCCATTCTTCACAATAAAGAAAGCGTCTGAACTGTGTACTCAAGAAGATAACCTTTGTGTCCGTTTCTATTTATTACTAGAGGTATGTAATAGCACGTTTAAACTTTCTAATGTCGAAAGAACATACCATGCTAGGTAACAAATCCGTTAAGGTATTATCACGTTTGTTAAAGGTTTGATGTGTTATTTTTGTGTCAAACCGAGTGAGTGAAAGAACGTGATAAAAACTATTTTACAAGTCACATAGCTAGAGACTTTGGGTTTGTCTGAGTGAATGTACATAATTTTCTCATGTTAGTTTAATAAATAATCAATTTATTTGAGATTTTGAGTTCGTTTTGCATGTTATTGGTTTTGTGTAAAATTCCCAAGCTGGTAAAATGGCGGAGCCCTCTCGGTCAGCGTCAACGGACTTCAGTGAGGACAGTTAGGGTGCATCAGATAGAGACAATTTCACGGTCGGACTACTGTTTTGAAGCTGAATGTAATGATTATCAGTTTTCTACATGTGTACTAATATTCAGACACATTCTGTTGTTTCTGTCTTTATCAATAAATGTATGCTGTCTAAAACAAACTGTAACCTTGTACTAAATGGATTTTGAGTCATTTATGCGTTGATCTACTATAGGTTAGGTATTAGCTCAAAAGTATTGTGGAGCTCCTGCACCTTAATATAAACAGTACCGGCACCCAAAATGAGTATTGGCACCTATTTCAGTCCAAGTAAAGCACTAAATTAGATAATTGAACAAGAAAAATGTGAAAATATTTTTAGAGTATAAAGAAAGTGCCAGAACTGTCAAGACAATAACTTTTTGTGTCTGTTTCTCATTGTTACGACAGGACGACTAGAATTAAATCTGAGGCTGGTAACATCAACAGTGAGGACAAACCCAGCCTGCCTCTCTCCTTCCACACTGAGTCCAAACCTACAGTCACTGGGCCCTGATTGTGACAGTGGAGCCCAGTTTGCACTGCAGGATCCAGAGATGGCATCAGTGAAGCTGGAAGACTGCAGTCAAACACTGGAGCTGAATGTCAACATTAAAGATGAAGAAGAGGAGGAGAAGATTGGGAAATCTTTTTCTCACGGTAAGAGCAGGTTCTATCTAACTAAGTTTGTTGGACATGATTTGGAAAGGCACACACCTGTCTATATACAGTGCATTCAGAAAGTATTCAGACCCCTTGACTTTTTCGACATTTTGTTACATTACAGCCTTATTGTAAAATTGATTAAATAGTTTTTTCCCCTCATCAATCTACACACAATACCCCATAATGACAAAGCAAAAACAACAACAACTGAACAATCATATTTACATAAGTATTCAGACCCTTTACTCAGTACTTTGTTTAAGCAACTTTGGCAGTGATTGCAGCCAAAGTCTTAATGTGTATGATGACGCTACAAGCTTGGCACACCTGTATTTTCATATCGAAAATAGCATCAGATATTTCAACACCATCCAATTCCTTTTCCAGATCCAATTTAGTGTCTTCTGAAGTAGAGGGAAAATCAAGACCTGACTAGTTAAGTTCTCAGGAGATTCAGAGTTGTAAAGTGTGTTGTAGTAGGAAGCAAATGTTTGGTTTATTTCTACAGGATCCATTGATAATTGTCCTTGAAAATTATGAATTGCATTAAAGGCTGAATTTTACTTCTTAATGTGCCAGGCCAGCAATTTACCAGGTTTTTCACCTTGATCATAGAAGGACTGTTTCTGCCTAGTTAAGCTGTTTGCAGCCTTAGAGGTGGGAAGTTCTTCATACTGAGCTTTAAGACCAAATCATTCCTTGTTTACTTCTACTGAGTTGTCAAAAAAAGCTTCCCTCTCCAATTCTCTAATTTTGCTGTCCGTCTCTCATTTTCTGATTTATTAGATTTGAAACTGGTAAAACGTATAATTCGCCCTCAAATATGTGCTTTGAAAGCCTCCCATCTGGTACTCGCTGACGTTTGGTCAGTGTTCAATGTCAAATTAACATCTATATGCACTCCAACGTAATGTAAGAAGTCTGGGTCCTGTAACCATCTGGGATGCAAACGCCATCTAGAGGATCCTTTTACTAGTTTTGTATCCCTATAGAATAATCACACAAGGGAATGGTCATTCAAAACAATAGTATCATATCCATTTCCTGCTACATTGGGAAGCAATGAGCAAGAAACTAAAAAGTAGTCTACATGAGAATGTGATTTAAATGTTTACGAGTAACATGAAATACATTCTCAAAGAATTTGGGATTATCATCATTAGGACCATAAACATTAACCAGATTAATATGCTCATTCAAAAGAGTTCCCTGTATCTAAATGTATCTACCAGCTGTATCAGTTATAATAGTATCCACTTGAAACGGAACAGATTAGTGAATTAAAACCATAACACCATGAGAATGAGAGGAGAAACAGGATGCTATTACTGGCCCTTGTCATCTCCTGCATACTTTAAGTAGCTCATCCTTCAACAAGTGAGTTTCTTGTAGGAACACAATAGATGAATGAAGTTGTTTTAAGCCTAGTAATAACCTGTTTTAAGCTTGGATAGTTTACAAACTCCACGGACATTCCACTAAGTAAATTTAAGTTTAGCATTTGAAGTCATTTAAACAAAGATGTAAACATGGAATAAGCTATAGCATAAAGGCATATCTAAAATATGTTTAGTAACCTCAAGGATCGCAGGAATATTTTGTAGTGAGGAAAATATGTAAAGATCTGTTGGAAGAAACAAACATAAATCTATCCTAACAACACAGGGTATTTTGCTAGTAGCCTATATAGTAGCCTAAATATCACAACAAAAGGCCTCTCTAGCAAGATGATATGTGAAATATCACGTAGTATTTGTTTGAAAAGTAGCAAAGAATAGCTCCACCTAAAACAGTAACGCTAGTTAGTGAAGCCTGAGACTAACGTTACCGTTACAGTATGGACCGTCCAAAATAGTGGTAGATGATCCACAACACAGGGTCTGTTGCTAGTAGCTACCAAGTAACAATATGGCCCATACGTATAGCGTTAATGTAGTACACCATGATACGTTTATAAACCAGAAAAAAGTATCAAAGATCAGAAATGAACAGCCTACGTGAGAAAAATGATATATCATTGAATATGTGCAATGTTTACCCAAAGGCCCTTTGCACGTGATGTTAGGCTTGCACCTGAGTGTCAAACATTTTAGTCCAAGGATATGATCGAAAGGCCTCCATCATTCTTAAATGGAAAAAGTGTGGAACCACCAATAATTTTTCTAGAGCTGGCAGCCCAGACAAACTAAGCAATCAGGGGGAGAAGGGCCTTGGTCAGGGAGGTCACCAAGAAGCCAGTGGTCACTCTGACAGAGCTCCAGAGTTCTGTGGCGATAGGAGAATCTTCCAGAAGGACAACCATCTCTGCAGAACTCCACCAATCAGGCCTTTATGGTAGAGTGGCTAGACGGAAGCCACTCCTCATGAAAAGGCACATGACTGCCCGCTGGGAGTTTGCCAAAAGACACCTAAAGGACTCTCAGACCATGAGAAACAAGATTCTCTGGTGTGATGAAGCCAAGATTGAACTCTTTGGCCTGAATGCCAAGCGTCACGTCTGTAGGAATCCTGGCACCATCCCAACGGCGAAGCATGGTGGTGGCAGCATCATGCTGTGGGGATGTTTTTCAGTGGCAGGGACTGGAAGACTAGTCAGGATCGGGGGAAAGATGAACGGAGCAAAGTACAGAGAGACCTGAAAATAGCTGTGTGGCGACACTCCCCATCTAACCTGACAAGCTTGAGAGGATCTGCAGAGAAAGTCCCAAAATACAGGTATGCCAAGCTTGTAGCGTCATACCCAAGAACACTCAAGGCTGTAATCACTGCCATCGGTGCTTCAGCAAAATTCTGAGTACAGTTTTTTTATTATGATTATTTTTGCAAAAATTTTGTCATAAAACGTAGCGGTCAAACAGGGAAATGGTTCCAATCATTTTTCCTTTTTATTCATTTCAGAAACACTTAAAATAAGGTCTGTGTTTCGTGTAGGCTTACCCTGGCGTGACTTTTAGCAATATATTCGGCTCTATTTCCTCTCAGATTATAAAACTCTAATTATCATCAAAGTAGACATCATGCAAAACAACAAATCACTGCAATCTCCTGCACGTCATCTCTAGCTGACACCTTTGCTAACAGGTATTGTGTCAATTTAAAACTTGCACAAGACAGTTCACATAATTGACCATTTAAATAAATGTAGCCTATTTATTCATTACTAAATTTAGCTAACATTAGATGGTTAACCCAGAGATCCTTACCTTTGACTCGATTCAGCAATTTTGTCCAGATCATTATGGCATTTGTAGTTCTTTATGATAGCCACATTAGCAGCTAATTAAATGTCATTTTTGTAGGGGTAAATACAGGCGAATATATTGATAAGTCACCTTGTCCTAGAGAGATTTACATGGTTATCAAAACGCCACGCCAGGGTAAGCCTACACGAAACACAGCCCTTATTATAAGTGTTTCTAAAATCCCCTATGGGAAAAATGAATGGTGGAAAAATGATTGGAACCATTTCCCTGTTTGACTGCAAGGTTTTATGGGTATTATCATTTATACTGTGGTACTCCATTGGTGTGCAGCTACCTGAAGCTAGTGGGGTGTGGATGAGCTGAGACACGTGGTAAGATGGCGGACAAGAAAAAAAGTGGAATGGGGGATTGCAGTGGGGGATGCACAAACCTTCTGGAAGATCTGATGAAGGAGAAGATGGTGGACAAGGACAAAGGAGAAAAGTGGAATATGTTTTGAGTGAATATGGAATGGAAGATCACACAGAACTTTTAGAAGAGCTACAGGAGGAAAGTGAACGTGACGAGAGTGAGGATGAATTAACTGTGGCGAGGAACTCCGAGTTCGGGCTTTGTTCCGAGGATGATAAGGATGATTCTGGCCCAGTGGTAGTGAGATTTGTAGAGAGAATGGATCCATATGTGGTGTCAGGTTAGGTGGAGAAGAGGTTGGGGACTGTTGAGTTGGTGAAGGTAACTCGGAGTGGACTCGTGATTATTTATTGTTTCTTCTCTGTCCAGAGGGAGCGGGCGCTGCGGATTACGTGATTAGAGACAGGAATTGTGACTTGAATTGCTCTCCGGAACAGGGTGGCATTGAAAGGAGTGATAACAGGGTTAGGTTTAAGTGTTGAGAATGAGCAGTTGAAATGGAAGATTCCAGGTGTCTGTGACACCCTCCGTTTGGTGAGACGTAGATCCGGTGTAGAGCGTGGAGAAACAGAGAATACATTATTTGTCATGCTGGATTTTGATGCATAGTCTCTGCCAGATAAGGTCAAGGTAGGAAGTGTCAGTTATCCTGTGAGCGATTTTGTTCCGTAAATACTACAGTGTTTTAGGGGTGAAGTTTATGGGCCTGTTGCAGCAGTGTGTAGGCGTGAGATGTCTAGATGTGACAAGTGTGCAGGAGGGCATGAGATGAAGAAATGTGTGGTATCGGTGGAGAAAGTTCTGTGTGTTAGTTGTGGGGGTGCTAACGGGCAGGAGATCTGAGGTGTCAGGTGAGAGAAAGGCAGATTGAGGTTGCCAGGGTTACAGTAGTACAGAAAGTGTTGTATGCAGAAGCAGTGAAGAGAGTGGTAGAGGAAGATGGGTACAGGGTGAGGGATCCTGAGAGGATTCCTGTGAGTAGGCAGATACCAAGAGAGAGTGATGGGAAGAATATGTGCTTCAGTAAGGTGGGCATTTTAGCATTTATAGCAATGGTTGTCAATTGTACTGCAGAAATGGATCTCACAAATGACCAAAATGACAGGCTACTTTGACACTGTGAATCTGAGCTCAATAAAAACGACCTTGTCTTGAATCCATCAATAGCCGAGGCCCCTAAGTGTGCAGAGAAACACATTGTACAATATGAGGAGGAAGATATAGTCCTAAAAAAGCTTTCCAGTTTCACTGACTCACCCAATGATGTGCAGCTCACTCACCGGCCAAAAGCTTATCTCTCTCTTGCTTTACTTTTTTAAACAATGCTGTTCGCTCAATAGGCCTATTTGGAAGTTGATAACTTGGTAACATACAGACACTAGTATTTTGTTTTCAGCAGGATCCATTTGCTTTACAACCTGTGTTTTCCAGCGATTGTATTAGAAATATTTGCGAAAGGCCTGTTTTGGCTGCATGCTGTTAACTGACAGATTTGCCACACGTTAGGCGTGCCTTGTGATTTGGCTACACACACATTTTAAATTAGCTATGGCTACTCTGTGGCGAAAATCTAGGCTTACTCCTGGTGTAGTATTGGGAATTATTTAATTTCTTTCAGAACAGACTGCAGAGTGCTGCAGCACCTCCAGCACACTTCCCACAGCTATTATTCTATTAGGAGATAAATGATGAAGTGCAATGCTGGAGAGAAGAGAGTTGCCGGCTTATGTCTATAACAGCACAGAGAGGGAGAGAGATCATAGAAAGTGAATGTCATTGTATTTCTGTGAGAGATACAGGCGTGCTTCTCTCTCTCACCACAGCAATGGCCACGCCCTTGGTCTAGGCTACAATGTTGCGCAAACCATAAACCCGGGACGGCCCAACATTAACCAATTCTTAGAATATCATGCATGTTTTCACATTATGTTTTTTTAGGGGGGCATGACAATTACAGAGGAATCTAAATGTAATTACTCTGATTGCTTTTATTAGGATTTTTACATTGCAAACAGTGGAAATTATTTTTCTTGCCACAAGAGGGAGGCTACCTGATCCTGGCAAATGGGTTCCGGAATCATAGACTACAAAACTGAGAGGTACCGGAGGATCCAGCTCAAATTAAGCACCGTCCTTCTCATATAATGGGGTAGGGCCATCCCAAGGATCCCTGAACGCACGGACGGTTGCACCAATGATTTCTTATAACTAAACCAAGATAGACCACAGCTGGTCGTTTCCAATGGGAACAGATGAGTCATAGTGGGCAGAGCCAAGCACGAGCTAGCGAGATCCTATTGGCGTGTTCTAGCACACATCTGCATATTTCTGTTAGGGAACGCCTCCTCTGTGAAGCGCTCGTGTGCAATAACTCAATTCGCCTTTGCGTTCCTTCTAAATAACGTGATTTTAAAAAAAACTTAGTCCACTCTGTGCATAACAGATTTTAGTTTTGGGAACAGAACTGTATTAAGATCAGATGTTTCATCGATTAGAACATTTGCAGAATATCGGCCAAAATCCATCTCCTTCCATCTTCTCCCACTGCCGGCCAGTGGGCTTCCTCTCACTACCATATTTGGTAGTGAGTGGAAACGCCAACCGGATGCTTCACAATTATACATCCAGTGAAATATCTGTCTCATTGTTCTATCTGTGGCTGCACTGTGGTAGTGGGGGAACAGGAAGTTCCAGGCAGGTACACACCATTCTTCAGTATAAAGAAAGCTCCAGAACTGTGATGTCAAGAAGATAACCTTTGTGTCCTTCTTTTTATTACTGTAGGTATGTGTTATGACGAGTTTCTCTGGCATCAAGTAATTCAGTATGCAAGAGAATAGTTCAACACTTAGATGGAGAGTTGGTTCAAAGTATTTAATATTACAGTACCAGATTCTTATGACAAGCGGTACGGGCGTAGTCTATTGTCATCTGAATGACTTACATAGAAAACCTCTTAGTTTATATAATGCTTTTCCGAGCTAATACCATCCAACAGTTGCCAACCATTATTGAGTGTCACTCCTCGCCACATATAGGATCACCCTATATAGTATCGTGTTGCACCCTAGTCAGGATATTCCATCACGTACTCCTTCTAAGATTAGCACCAGTGGCCCCCCAGCTATCTTGGCCCGCATACCTTCTGGCACCCACCAGTGACAGAAATAAATACATGGAATGTATGTCATCCTTCAAATCCTTATGCAGCTCTCAATATTCCAAACATTAACTAATACTTTATAAAAGACGTAATATCAGTATGTAATAGCACGTTTAGACTTTCTAATATCGAAAGAATATGTCATACCATGCTAGGTAACAAATCCATTAAGGTATTATCACGTCTGGTAAAGGTTTGGTGTGTTATTTTTATGTCAAACTGAGTAAACCTGGTAACTATTTTACAAGTCACATGGCTAGATACTTTGGGTTTGTCTGAATGGATGTACATAATTTCCTCAAGGTGATTTCATAAAGAATCCATTTCTTTTAGATTTCCAAGTTTGTTTTGGTTTTGTGTAAAATGAACGAGCTGGTAAAATGGTGCCGCCCACTCGGTCAGCGTCAACGGACTTCAGTGCAGCAGAGAGAGACAATTTAATGTTTGCACTACTGTTTTGAAGCTGAATGTAATGATTATACGTTTTCTACATGTGTACTAATATTCAGACACATTCAGTTGTTTCTGTATTTATCGATAAATGTTACTATGGTGTGAATGGAAAATACAATTGTTTTTTGATTGAAATAATACAGTGAAGACAAGGTTATTCAGGAAAATAGTACACAGTGCTGCCTAAAACAAACAGTGACCTTTTACTAAATGGCTTTTTTCATTTATGCATTTACTGTACCAGTCAAAAGTTTGGACACACCTACTCATTCAAGGGTTTTTCTTAATTTGTACTATTTTCTACATTGTAGAATAATAGTGAAGAATCTAAACTATGAAATAACACATATGGAATCATGTAATAACCAAAAAAGTGTTAAACAAATCAAATATGATTTTAGATTCTTCAAAGTAGCCACCCTTTGCCTTGATGACAGCTTTGTAGAATATTTGTAATCTACAATGTAGAAAATAGTAAAAATAAAGAAAATCCTGGAAAGAGTAGGTGTTCTACTTTTGACTGGTACTGTATGTGCATTTGGGAAAAATCTGATATAGGTTAAGTACCGGCACCTCAAATATCTAGTGCTTGAGCTCCTGTTCCTCTTATAGAATGTTAGCTCAACAGTATTGTGGAGCTCCTGCACCTAAATATAAACAGTACCAGCACCCAACATGAGTACCGGCACCTATTTCAGTCCAAGTCAAGCACTGAATTAGATGATTTAACAAGAAGAAATATACTATATTTTTAGAGAATAAAGAAAGTGCCAGAACTGTCAAGACAATAACTTTTTGTGTCTGTTTCTCATTGTTACTACAGGACGACTAGAATTAAATCTGAGGCCGGTAACATCAATAGTGCGGACAAACCCAGCCTGCCTCTCTCCTTCCACACTGAGTCCAAACCCACAGTCACTGGGTCCTGATTGCGACAGTGGAGCTCAGTTTGCTAAGCAGGATCCAGAGATGGCATCAGTGAAGCTGGAAGACTGCAGTCAAACACTGGAGCTGAATGTCAACATTAAAGATGAAGAAGAGGAGGAGAAGATTGGGAAATCTGTTTCTCAGGGTAAGAGCAGATTCTATCTAACTAAGTTTGTGTTATTCATTCCAACTTCCCACTGTGCATGAAAAGTTGCAGTAGAACTGTTTCATGATGAACTATTTCAATGAGAAGGTATGACACTTACATGGTTTGACACCAGTATTGCCAGCATTTGTTTTATACACTGGGCTATCTGGAGTGATCAGAGAGTAGACTAAAGAAGTGAAGTAGACAAACTGCCAGTGTTTTAAAGTTCTATTAAATGAGTCTGTGTAGTTACTAACCCTCGTGATAGTGAGTGGAGGATGATATGGCTTCTGCATTGCTTGCTCTTTGGGGTTTTAGGCTGGGTTTCTATAAAGCACTTTGTGACAACTTCTGATGTAAAAAGGGATTCATAAAATACATTTGATTGACATGTATATCACACCAACTGACTGGTTCTTCTGTTGTTGTTCACACAGGAGACCATGTTAAGACATTCTCTACATCCAGAGAGCAACAGCAGGAAGATCACAGAGCTAAGAGGTCTCACCACTGCCCACATTGTGAGGAGAGTTTCTCAATTCTATCTAAGTTAAAAATACACCTACAAATACACACAGGAGAGAATCTGTATTCCTGTACTGACTGTGGGAAGAATTTCACAACATCAAAGGCTCTGACAGTTCATCAGAGAACACACACAGGAGAGAAGCCTTACTTCTGCTCTGACTGTGGGGCGAGTTTCTCTCAACCGGGCACCTTAAAACAACATGAACGTATACACACAGGAGAGAAGCCTTACTCCTGCTCTGACTGTGTAAAGTGCTTCAAAACATCATTTGAGCTAAAAGTTCATCAGAGAACACACACAGGAGAGAAGCCTTACTCCTGCTCTGACTGTGGAAAGAGTTTCTCTCGACTGGGCACCTTAAAACAACATGAACCTATACATACAGGAGAGAAGGCTTACTCCTGCTCTGAGTGTGTAAAATGCTTCACAACATCAACTGAGCTAAAAGTTCATCAGAGAACACACACAGGAGAGAAGCCTTACTCCTGCTCTGATTGTGTAAAATGCTTCACAACATCAAATGGTCTAAAAATTCATCAGAGAACACACACAGGAGAGAAGCCTTACTCCTGCTCTGACTGTGGGGCAAGTTTCTCTCATCAGGGCACCTTAAAACAACATGAACGTATACATACAGGGAGAGAATCCTTACTCCTGCTCTGACTGTGGAAAATGCTTCACAACATCAACTGCGCTAATAGTTCATCAGAGAACACACACAGGAGAGAAGCCTTACTCCTGCTCTGACTGTGGGGCAAGTTTCTCTCAACTTGGCAACTTAAAACAACACAAACGTATACACACAGGAGAGAAGCCTTACTCCTGCTCTGACTGTGGGGCAAGTTTCTCTCTACTTGGCAACTTAAAACAACATGAACGTATACACACAGGAGAGAAGCCTTACTCCTGCTCTGACTGTGGAAAGATTTTCTCTCAAATAGGCCATTTAAAAACACATGAACGTATACACACAGGAGAGAAGCCTTACTTCTGCTCTTAATATGGCAAGAGTTTCTCCCGATTGGCAACGTAAAAACACACCAATGGTTACACACTGGAGAGAAGACTTATTACTGCACTGACTGTGAGACGAGATTCTACAGATTGGGCAATTTAAAAGACACCAACCTATACATAAGAAGTGGTAGTGGTCAAAGACAAGACCACAGAGGACTCCATCCCAGATCTGATCAACACAACCCACTGTACTTAATCCTCTCGGATCCAGTGATCACAAATGTCTGCTGTTCTCTCCAAACACAACATCAGGAGGGAGAAGTGAGGTGCAGGGGAAAAAAGGACATCTGGTAACCCAGAACAGAAAGGAGACCTTTGCACGATGTATGGCCAGTACTGACTGTTCTGCCATATGAGGTGGAGAGTATCGATGCAAAGGTTGAGACGTTCAACTCCTGCATTCAAACTGCACTTGATGTATGCATGCCAATAAGAAATAAGAAAACAACAACACTGGACCAGCCCTGGATGACTGAAAGAATAAAGGCTGCCATCAGGAAAATACAGAATATTTTCAACAGATGGAGAGAAACAATGACATGGAGAAAATATAGAAACACAGTGCAAATGCTTATCAAGGAAGCAAAGACAATCTTCTACAAAACTGAAATCCAGGACCTAAAGAAGAAAAACCCTAAGGAATGGTGGGACTTCATTAACAAAGGACTGGGACCAAAGAAAACATCAGGAGGGAGAATATAGGTCGAGGGAATTGAAGACGACGACCTGGCTGATGTTTTGAATGGCTTCTTTGCTGAGACATGGACAAGCACCACACCTCTTGCCATCTTCCCCCTGCCCATGTCTACAAGGCAGGTTGAGCTGTGCAGCATTGGCCAGTTAAAGCAAGCTCTGACCAGACTCAGCCCACATAAAGCATGGCTACTAGCCTGGCTCCACAGCTACACCACTGAAAGAGGGCAGAGGGTGATGGCAACTGGCACATTTAGCCCTTTGTCAGAGGTTACCTCTGGTGTGCCACAAGGTGGCGTGGTTTCACCATATCTGTTTCTCCTTCACATGTCCATCTGAAAAGTTGTCTTTAGTGACACTCTGGACACTGGGTATGCAGACGATGTAGGGCTGTCCCGAGCCATACCATTAACCAGCATCCAAGAGGACACTTCCATGGGCTTGGAGATACAGCAGCTGGAAGAGTGGGCCACATCCAACAACATGGTCCTGAATGGGAAAAAGTCTGTGGAAATTCAGATATGTTTTTCTAGAGACCATCCACAACCTGCACCACTAATATTAGGAGGACAGAAGTACCAGTGGTAACAACAACCAAGTATCTTGGTTTTCATCTAGACTCTAACCTCAGTGGTGACACGTGGAGCAGTCAGTGAGAAAGGCCTCAAAACGCCTTTTTGACATTTCTTGCCAGTAATGTCCTACTGAAGATCTGGTCACAGTCTATACTACACTGGCCTTGTCTGGAATACGGTGGAGTGCTGTTAGTTGGATGCAGTAAAAAGCAGCAGGCCCAACTAGACAGGGTGCAGAGGAGGGCCTTGAGGATCAACTCCAGAGGTGGAGCAGTCCAACCACAGCTCCCGTCACTGCAGAGCAGGCGAGAACAGGCTGCAGTGCACCTGGTGAAGGACATGCACACTCTTGACCATCCACTGAATGACCTGCTCCCTCCAAGAAGAGGTAACTGCACCACCAGGCTCCTGAGAAACAGCCACAAACTGTCCTGTATAACTGCCCGTACAAACCGCCTGCGAAACGCCACTCTACCCACTGCTATCAGACTGCATAACAACTCCAGCTCTTAAATGGTTTTCCCCAAAAACTTGTTTTTAAATCACATTTAATATTTCAATTTCCATCATGAAAAATGTCCTGTAATGTTTCAAGTGTTCTGTATTCTGCTTATGTCACGTATTGTGTTGTGTATTTAACAGGTAGCCTAGCGGTTAAGAGTGTTGGGCCAGTAACAAAGGTCGCTGGTTTGAATCCTGAGCCAACTAGGTCAAAGATCTGTCGTTGTGGCCTTGAGCAAGGCAATTAACCCCAATTGGTCCTATAAGTCGCTCTGGATAAGAGCATCTGCTAAATTACAAATATGTCATGAAAAATCATGTTTGTACATGAATTTGTGCTGGGCAACCTCTTCTTCTCTTGTGAATAAATATAACAAAGTGTTTAAAGTGAAATAGTTAGTGTCTATACAGTGCATTCTGAAAGTATTCAGACCCCTTGACTTTTTCAACCAAAAAATACGTTACTGCCTTATTGTAAAATTGATTTTTTTTAAATTAAAAATGTAATCCCTCATCAATCTACACACAGTACCCCATAATGACAAAGTAAAATCAGGTTTAGACATTTTTGCAAATTTATTAGAAATAAAAAACAGATACCTTATTTACATAAGTATTCCAGACCCTTTGCTATGAATCTCGAAATGTTGCTCAGGTGCATCCTATTTCCATTGATATTCCTTGAGATGTTTCTACAACTTGATTGGAGTCCACCTGAGATAAATTCAAATGATTGGACATGGTTTGAAAAGGCACGCACTTGTCTATATAACATCCCACAGTTGACATTGCATGTCAGAGCAAAAACCAAGCCATGAGGTCGAAGGAATTGTCCGTAGAGCTCCGAGACAGGATTGTGTTGAGGCACAGATCTGGGAAGGGTACCAAAAAATGTCTGCAGCATTGAAGGTCCCCAAGAACATATTCGCCTCCTCTATTCTTAAATGGAAGAAGTTTGAAACCACCATGACTCTTCCTAGATCTGTCCGCCCGGCCAAACTGAGCAATCAGGGGAGAAGGGCCTTGGTCAGGAGGTGACCAAGAACCCAATGATCACTTTGACAGAGCTCCAGAGTTCAGCCCGCTTGGAGTTTGCCAAGAGGCACCTAAAGGACTCTGACCATGAGAAACAAGATTCTCTGGTCTGATGTTACCAAGGTTGAACTCTTTGGCCTGAATGCCAAGCGTCAGGTATGGAGGAAACCTGGCACCATGCCTACGGTGAAGCATGGTCGTGGCAGTATCATGCTGTGCGGATGTTTTTCAGAGGCAGGGACTGGGAGACTAGTCAGGATTGAGGGAATAATGAACAGAGCAAAGTACAGAGAGATCCTTGATGAAAACCTGCTCCAGAGCGCTCAGGACTTCAGACTGGGGCGAAGGTTCACCTGGCCCAGCCAGAGCCCAGACTTGAACCCAATTTAACATCTCTGGAGAGACCAGAAAATAGCTGTGCAGCAGTGCTCCCCATCCAACCTGATAGAGCTTGAATGGATGAAACTCCCCAAATACAGGTGTGCCAAGCTTGTAGCATCATACCCAAGAAGACTCGATGTTGTAATTGCTGCCAAAGGTGCTTCAAGAAAGGACTGAGTAAAGGGTCTGAAAACGTATGTAAATTTGATATTTCCGTTTTTTAATTAATAAATTGGGAAAAACGTCTAAAAACCTGTCTTTTGCTTAGACATTATGGGGTATTGTGTGTAGATTGAGGGGAAAAAACGATTTAATCAATTTTAGAATATGGCTGTAACGTAATAAAATGTGGAAAAAGTCAAGGGGTCTGAATACTTTCAGAAGGCACTGTATATAGCCAAGCTATCATTGACTAGGTATTGGCACCCCATGTACAGTGGGGTGAACAAGTATTTGATACACTGCCGATTTTGCAGGTTTTCCTACTTACAAAACATGTAGAGGTCTGCAATTTTTATTATAGGTACACTTCAACTGTGAGAGACGGAATCTAAAACAAAAATCCAGAAAATCACATTGTATGATTTTTAAGTAATTAATTTGCATTTTATTGCATGACATAAGTATTTGATACATCAGAAAAGCAGAACTTAATATTTGGTACAGAAACCTTTGTTTGCAATTACAGAGATCATACGTTTCCTGTAGGTCTTGACCAGGTTTGCACACACTGCAGCAGGGATTTTGGCCCACTCCTCCATACAGACCTTCTCCAGATCATTCAGGTTTCGGGGCTGTCCATGGGCAATTCGGACTTTCAGGTCCCTCCAAAGATGTTCTATTGGGTTCAGGTCTGGAGACTGGCTAGGCCACTCCAGGACCTTGAGATGCTTCTTACAGAGCCACTCCTTAGTTGCCCTGGCTGTGTGTTTCGGGTCGTTGTCATGCTGGAAGACCAAGCCACGACCCATCTTCAATGCTCTTACTGAGGGAAGGAGGTTGTTGGCCAAGATCTCGCGATACATGGCCCCATCCATCCTCCCCTCAATACGGTGCAGTCGTCCTGTCCCCTTTGCAGAAAAGCATCCCCAAAGAATTATGTTTCCACCTCCATGCTTCACGGTTGGGATGGTGTTCTTGGGGTTGTACTCATCCTTCTTATTCCTCCAAACACGGCGAGTGGAGTTTACACCAAAAGCTCTATTTTTGTCTCATCAGACCACAAGACCTTCTCATTCCTCCTCTGGATCATCCAGATGGTCATTGGCAAACTTCAGACGGGCCTGGACATGCGCTGGATTGAGCAGGGGGGACCTTGCGTGCGCTGCAGGATTTTAATCCATGACGGCGTAGTGTGTTACTAATGGTTTTCTTTGAGACTGTGGTCCCAGCTCTCTTCAGGTCATTGACCAGGTCCTGCTGTGTAGTTCTGGGCTGATCCCTCACCTTCCTCATGATCATTGATGCCCCACAAGGTGAGATCTTGCATGGAGCCCCAGACCGAGGGGTGATTGACCGTCATCTTGAACTTCTTCCATTTTCTAATAATTGCGCCAACAGTTGTTGCCTTCTCACCAAGGTGCTTGCCTATTGTCCTGTAGCCCATCCCAGCCTTGTGCAGGTCTACAATTTTATCCCTGATGTCCTTACACAGCTCTCTGGTCTTGGCCATTGTGGAGAGGTTGGAGTCTGTTTGATTGAGTGTGTGGACAGGTGTCTTTTATACAGGTAACGAGTTCAAACAGGTGCAGTTAATACAGGTAATGAGTGGAGAAAAGGAGGGCTTTTTAAAGACAAACTAACAGGGCTGTGAGAGACAGAATTGTTACTGGTTGGTAGGTGATCAAATACTTATGTCATGCAATAAAATGCAAATTAATTACTTAAAAAATCATACAATGTGATTTTCTGGATTTTTGTTTTAGATTCCGTCTCTCAAAGTTGAAGTGTACCTATGATAAATATTACAGACCTCTACATGCTTTGTAAGTAGGAAAACCTGCAAAATCGGCAGTGTATCAAATACTTATTCTCCCCACTATATATAGCCAAGCTACCATTGCTCATTGTGTATTAATTCCTCATGCTACAATCTTTTTCCTATTATTATAATTGTTGTATTGTGTTCTCCATTGTTGGTCAACATTTCACTGTTAGTCTACACCTGTTGTTTACCAAGCATGTGACAATTAAAATGAAATGACTACGTATTTAGTTAATTGTCTTCTAAAACTATACTGAAAAAATATATAAACTTGACATGTAAAGAGTTGGTCCCATGTTTCATGAGCTAAAATAAAAGATGCCAGAAATTTTCCAGACGCACAAAAAACGTATTTCTCTCAAATTTGGTAAACAAATTTGTTTCCATTTCTGTTAGTGAGCATTTCTCCTTTGCCAAGATAATCAATCCACCTGACAGTTGTGGCATATCAAGAAGCTGATTAAACAGCATGATCATTACACAGGTGCACCTTGTGCTGGGTATAATAAAAGGCCACTCTGAAATATGCAGTTTTGTCACACAACACAATGCCACAGATGTCTACATTTTGAGGGGAGTGCGCAATTGGCATGCTGACTGCAGGAATGTTCACAAGAGCTGTTGCCAGAGAATTTAATGTACATTTCTCTACCGAGGATTTGGCAGAACGTCCCACTGGCTTCACAGCCGCAGACCACGTGTAACCGTGCAAGCCCAGGACCTCCACATCTGGATTCTTCACCTGCAGGATCATCTGAGATCAGCCACCCGGACAGCTGATGAAACTGAGGAGAATTTTTATCTGTAATAAAGCCCTTTAGTGGGGAAAAAATCATTCTTATTGGCTGATGGGTGGGCCTGGCTCCCAAATGGTTGGGCCTATGCCTTCCCCTTAGGGCCTAATTAATGTACAGTGGGGGAAAAAAGTATTTAGTCAGCTACCAATTGTGCAAGTTCTCCCACTTAAAAAGATGAGAGAGGCCTGTAATTTTCTTCATAGGTACACGTCAACTATGACAAACAAATTGAGATAAAAATATCCAGAAAATCACATTGTAGGATTTTTTATGAATTTATTTGCAAATTATGGTGGAAAATAAGTATTTGGTCACCTACAAACAAGCAAGATTTCTGGCTCTCACAGACCTGTAACTTCTTCTTTAAGAGGCTCCTCTGTCCTCCACTCATTACCTGTATTAATGGCACCTGTTTGAACTTGTTATCAGTATAAAAGACACCTGTCCACAACCTCAAACAGTCACACTCCAAACTCCACTATGGCCAAGACCAAAGAGCTGTCAAAGGATACCAGAAACAAAATTGTAGACCTGCACCAGGCTGGGAAGACTGAATCTGCAATAGGTAAGCAGCTTGGTTTGAAGAAATCAACTGTGGGAGCAATTATTAGAAATGGAAGACAGCACAAGACCACTGATAATCTCCCTCGATCTGCAGAGATCTCACCCCGTGGGGTCAAAATGATCACAAGAACGATGAGCAAAAATCCCAGAACCACGGGGGGGACCTAGTGAATGACCTGCAGAGAGCTGGGACCAAAGTAACAAAGCCTACCATCAGTAACACACTACCGCCAGGGACTCAAATCCTGCAGTGCCAGACGTGTCCCCCTGCTTAAGCCAGTACATGTCCAGGCCCGTCTGAAGTTTGCTAGAGTACATTTGGATGATCCAGAAGAGGATTGGGAGAATTTCATACGGTCAGATGAAACCAAAATATAACTTTTTGGTAAAAACTCAACTCGTCGTGTTTGGAGGACAAAGAATGCTGAGTTGCATCCAAAGAACACCATACCTACTGTGGAGCATGGGGGTGGAAACATCATGCTTTGGGGCTGTTTTTCTGCAAAGGGACCAGGACGACTGATCCGTGTAAAGGAAAGAATGAATGGGGCCATGTATCGTGAGATTTTGAGTGAAAACCTCCTTCCATCAGCAAGGGCATTGAAGATGAAACGTGGCTGGGTCTTTCAGCATGACAATGATCCCAAACACACCGCCGGGCAACGAAGGAGTGACTTCGTAAGAAGCATTTCAAGGTCCTGGAGTGGCCTAGCCAGATCTCAACCCCATAGAAAATCTTTGGAGGGAGTTGAAGATCTATGTTGCCCAGCGACAGCCCCAAAACATCACTGCTCTAGAGGAGATCTGCATGGAGGAATGGGCCAAAATACCAGCAACAGTGTGTGAAAACCTTGTGAAGACTTACAGAAAACGTTTGACCTGTGTTATTGCCAACAAAGGGTATATAAGAAACTTTGTTATTGACCAAATGCTTATTTTCCACCATAATTTGCAAATAAATTCATTAAAAAAATCCTACAATGTGATTTTCTGGAGAAAAAAATCTAATTTTGTCTGTCAAATTTGACGTGTACCTAGGTTGAAAATTACAGGCCTCTCATCTTTTTAAGTCAAAACTGTTCGCTTCTCTGGCACCCCAATGGTGGAACAAGCTCCCCTCACGACCACTGTCACTGACCACTTTCGGAGACACTTGAAACCCCACCTCTTTAAGGAATACCTGGGATAGGATAAAGTAATCATTTTACATTTACATTTTAGTCATTTAGCAGACGCTCTTATCCAGAGCGACTTACAGGAGCAATTAGGGTTAAGTGCCTCGCTCAAGGGCACATTTACGTCATTTAGCAGACGCTCTAGTCCAGAGCGACTCAATGATGCATTCACCCTATAGCCAGTGGGATATCCACTTTACATTATTTTTTATTTTTTTATTTTTTATTTTTATTTTTTTTGGGGGGGTAGAAGGATTACTTTATCCTATCCCAGGTATTCCTTAAATCCTTCTACCCCCCCTTAAAATAAAATAAAAATAAAAAAATTTGTAAAGTGGTTATCCCACTGGTTATAGGGTGAATGACCAATTTGTAAGTCGCTCTGGATAAGAGCGTCTGCTAAATGACGTAAATGTAAATGTAATTGGTGGCTGACTAAATACTTTTTTTCCCCACTGTAAGTTGAATGCACCAATTTGTATGTCGCTCTGGATAAGAGCGTCTGCTAAATGATGTAAATGTAAATGTAATTATCAGTGAGTACAAACCCAGCCTGCCTCTCTCTCCTTCCACACTGAGTCCAACCTTACAGTCACTGGGTACTGATTGTGACAGTGGAGCCCAGTTTACTGCAGGATCCAGAGATGGCATCAGTGAAGCTGGAAGACTGCAGTCAAACACTGGAGCTGAATGTCAACATTAAAGATGAAGAAGAGGAGGAGAAGATTGGGAAATCTGTTTCTCATGGTAAGAGTAGGTTCTTTAGTGATCATATGTACAGTAACACCTCACCTGCGACTCATGAAAATACTTCAATTTATGTATTAACAAAGTCTACTAACATGTTTATCTGACACCATAAAGACGATTAAAATATGCAAGCAAGCATTAGGCAATGAGTTGATGTTGACTAGCAAGAATTGGTCTGAAGTGGAAGACTAAAGGTAAATAGATTTAATAACATTGTAAAATTAACGATTTACTTACATTTTTTTAATTGTTAGAGGAACTTGGGTTATGTGCCTTGCTCAAGGGCACATCGACAGTTTTTTCACCTAGCCGGCTTGGGGATTCGAACCAGCAACCTTTCAGTTACTGCCCAAGGTGTAAAGCCTAAGTTACAAGTTAATACTGACATTAACTAAACATTAAGTATCTACATTTACATTTTACATTTTAGTCATTTAGCAGACGCTCTTATCCAGAGCGACTTACAGTTAGTGAATACATATTTTTTTATATATATTTTTTTATACTGGCCCCCCGTGGGAATCGAACCCACAACCCTGGCGTTACAAACGCCATGCTCTATCAACTGAGCTACATCCCTGCCGGCCATTCTCTCCCCTACCCTGGACGACGCTGGGCCAATTGTGCGCCGCCCCATGAGTCTCCTGGTCGCGGCCGGCTGCGACAGAGCCTGGATTCCGAACCAGGATCTCTAGTGGCACAGTTAGCACTGCGATGCAGTGCCTTAGACCACTGCGCCACTCAGGAGGTAAACACCATACCTACTGTAAACACCATACCTACCTATATCTAAACATGATCAGACAGGAAGAGAAAGACAAAAGAATCCATAGCTTGTGTCGTGGCCCACAGCTCATGGGATAGAGAGAATCCATAGCTTGTGTCGTGGCCCACAGCTCATGGGATAGAGAGAATCCATAGCTTGTGTTGTGGCCCATAGCTCATGGGATAGAGAGAATCCATAGCTTGTGTCGTGGTCCATAGCTCATGGGATAGAGAGAATCCATAGCTTGTGTCGTGGTCCATAGCTCATGGGATAGAGAGAATCCATAGCATGTGTCGTGACCCACAGCTCATGGGAGAGGGGTAGAGAGAAAGACAGTGTACACTGAGTGTATTAAACATTAGGAACACTTGCTTCTTTCCCTGCCATAGACTGACCAGGTGAAAGCTATGATCCCTTATCGATGTCTCTTGTTAAATCCACTTCAGTGTAGATGAAGGGTTAAAGAAGGATTTTTTGTGTATGTGTTTCATTCAGAGGGTGAATGGGCAAAACAAAATATTTAAGTGCCTTTGAACAGGGTATGGTAGTAGGTACCAGACGCACCCGTTTTTAATGTGTCAAGAACTGCAACACAGTTCCGCAGTTTCAACAGTTTCCCGTGGGTATCAAGAACGGTCCACCACCAAAAGGACATCCAGCCAACTTGACACAACTGTGGAAAGCATTGAGTCAACATGGGCCAGCATCCCTGTGGAAGGCTTTCGACACCTTGTAGAGTCCATGCCCTGACAAAGTTAGGCTTTTCTGAGGGCAGAAGGGGGTGCAACTCAATATTAGGAAGGTGTTCCTAATGTTTTGTTCACTCAGTATATCTCACCACAGCAGGTCAAGAACAAAAGAGAAAGACACATTGAAGCTAAGACCCTTTAGAACCATTTGACCATGTTTTGGATTCAAAATCGGAGTTGTTGATCAATAACATTACTGTTGAGTTAACTTCCAATCAGATATCAGACCTACAGCATGTTATCACAACAGGAGCTCAGAGGTGTGACAGAATGGGGGATGGTGAGATAATGCATCATTCAGAATGGGGGATGGGTGAGATAATGCATCATTCAGAATGGGGGATGGTGAGATAATGCTCATCATTCAGAATGGGGGGATGGTGAGATAATGCATCATTCAGAATGGGGATGGTGAGATAATGCATCATTCAGAATGGGGGATTGTAGAGAAAATGCAGCATTCAGAATGGGGGGATGGTGAGATAATGCATCATTCAGAATGGGGGATGGTGAGATAATGCATCATTCAGAATGGGGGATGGTGAGATAATGCATCATTCAGAATGGGGGATGGTGAGATAATGCACCATTCAGAATGGGGGATGGTGACATAATGCATAATTCAGAATGGGGGATGTGGGGAGCAACACAGAGAAGGCTGAATTCCTGAGAAGACAGTAAAACCTTTGGGTTGATAAAAGAGAAGTCTGGGGTTGGGCCCACCACTATAGTACTATCTACATCTATGAGTTATCTCCAAAAGTAAGACCTCCATAAGTTCATTCTGTCATTCTGACACCCCTGAAGAACTCAACACAACAAAGCTTGTTTTATCGTTGTGCATGAAAAGTTGTTATAGAACTGTTTCGATGATAAGATAGATGTTCTTTCATGCTACTGAGACTTGCATGGATGACACCAGTATTGTCAGCATTTGTTTTATTAACTGGGCTATCTGGAGAGATCAGAGAGTAGACTAAAGTGAAGTAGACATACTGCCAGTGTTTTGAAGTTCTAGGAAATTAGTCTGTGTAGTTGCCAGGGTTGGTGTCAATTCCATTTAAATTCCAGTCAATTCAGGAAGTACACTGTCATTCTAATTCCAATTCTCTTCAATGTTTTTCAATCAGGAAAATTGGTTTACTGGAAACACCTTTCCTCTTTTGACCTCACCCTTTCCCAGTCCCCTCCCACTGCGTGACCCCATCTTCACTAGAGGCTGTTCTC
The DNA here is from genome assembly GCF_020615455.1 of Coregonus clupeaformis. NCBI lineage: Eukaryota > Metazoa > Chordata > Actinopteri > Salmoniformes > Salmonidae > Coregonus > Coregonus clupeaformis. Next base: position 130,378 of record NW_025534816.1, read on the forward strand.
CTACTAATCTCACTGTTATTCCCCCTCCAAGTCTCTGACCCCTACTTTGTTTCCTTTTCTCTCCATCTCTCCTCCAACCTACCCACTCAGCTCTAACCCAGATGGTCATGCTCCTCCCACTCAGCCCTAACCCAGATGGTCATGCTCCTCCCACTCAGCCCTAACCCAGATGGTCATGCTCCTCCCACTCAGCCCTAACCCAGATGGTCATGCTCCTCCCACTCAGCCCTAACCCAGATGGTCATGCTCCTCCCACTCAGCCCTAACCCAGATGGTCATGCTCCTCCCACTCAGCTCTAACCCAGATGGTCATGCTCCTCCCACTCAGCCCTAACCCAGATGGTCATGCTCCTCCCACTCAGCCCTAACCCAGATAGTCATGCTCCTCCCACTCAGCCCTAACCCAGATGGTCATGCACCGCCGCAATCTTCACTCTCTCTCTCCCGCTTCTCTCCCCTATTTTATCCTATCCTCTCTCATGACTCTGACTTTGCCTCCTGGACCCTACTCTACTCCCTTTCTGCACCCTAGAAAATGTAATTGATACGATTGTGATGCGTTGTTGTCTCACCTAGCTATCTGAAGATGAATGCACTATTGTAAGTCACTCTGGATAAGAGTGTCTGCTGAATTAGTCAAATTTAAAAATGTGAATTGTACTAACCCTTGTGATAGTGAGTGGAGGATGATATGGCTCATAACACTTTAGAATAGTTTTATTCCCCTGTATTGTGCAGCATACTTATATTAAGTCATTTGTTACCCAGTACAGCCAGAAGAGGACTGGCCACTGCTCAGAGCCTGGTTCCTCTCTAGGTTTCTTCCTAGGTTCCTTCCTTCTAGGGAGTTTTTCCTAGCCACTGTGCTTCTGCATTGCTTGCTCTTTTGGGGTTTTTTAGTCTCGGTACCTGCACCCTCAGCGGAGTCAACAAACACCGGAAGCATCCGTGTTTCAGGGAAAAGGCAGAGAGGAAGGCAAAGCCTGAAAACCGGAAGCTTCTGGTTTCTGTGGACCTGGTTTAGGCATTTATTTTACGCCTGATACGTTAGGTTAGGGCAGTGCTTCTCAATTATTTTCTGTTACGCCCCCCCTAGGAAGAAGTAAACATTTCGCGCCGCCCAACTCTCCGCTGCGACTGTAAATAGTATCATTTGTCTATAAAATTGTTATAAGTACACCTCTGCATAACATTGTATCCTTATTAACATTAAAGAAAACAAAAAAACAAAAAATAAATATAGATCAACTTACAAAGAATAACTTTATTAACATTTTTTAGTCTGTAACAGAAAATACTTAAAGTGCATCGATTTGCCTGAAATTAAAAAAATAATTCAAGCCTTATTTAAACTGTAAATATTTTTTGACCATTTGATACTGAAAAATAAAATTAAATATAATCAATACATAATAATACATTCAAATTGATCAGCAACATTAACTCAGGAGTACAATATATGAAACACTGACCTATAAAACAAAAATGAATAAAACAATTTGTGCTGATTTTTTAAAAATCAAAATGAGGAGGTCAGGATTAATGGCTACAATGAGCACGTTTTGCAGTGCACAGCTTTTCGAAGCGGGGGTTTGAAGCATGATACTGCAACTCTCAGCTCCTGCTCAATGTTTAGCTGGGACCTGTACTTGGTCTTCAGTGCAGCAACAGCAGAGAAGCCAGTCTCACAAAGATAAGATGTTGCAAAAGGAAGAAGAATGCCCATGGCCCTCTGCCCTAAGAGTGGATACTGCCTCTCTACACTCAGCCAGAATTCACTCAGTGTCTGTGATGTGAACCCCTCAGTCTCAATGTGGAGTCAGACGTCATATCAATGAACTGGTCCTCCTCTGCCGAGCTGAAACCAGTTGGAGCTGGTGCATTAAAATGATCTCTGACCCAGTCATATTGGGAAATGTTTTCAGGGAAGTACTTTTTTAAAGAATCCCATCAGTGATGAAATATGCTCCTTAATATATGGAATCACTGAGGTGGCATCATAGTCAGTAGTGTCAACAAATTCATGCAGGTTCTCGAATGAATCAGTATTTCCTTCATCAAGTCGCCTGCCCCACATTGCAAGCTTTCGAGTGAAAGAGCTGATCTTGTCTGTGACCTGAGGGAGGTGTTTATCTTTCCCTTGAAGCTGTAGATTTAGTTCATTTAGCTTTCCAAATATGTCACTCAGGTAGGCCAGTTTTTGCCAGGAAGTTCTCATCACTACATTTTTCTGCGAGATCATACTTGTGCTCCTGCTCCGAAAACATTCTTATCTGCTCTCTGAGCTCAAAAACTTGGGACAAGACTTTCCTCGTGACAGCCACCCTGCTTCACTGTGAAACAGCACAGCTTGATGTTCAGCTCCCATCTCCTCACAGATAGCAGAGAAGACTCTTGTTTTTAGTGGTCTGGTCTTTATAAAATTGACTACACCTACAATGTCAGTCATAACCTCACTTAATTCAGAGGAAATGTGCCTTGATGCCAGTGCTTCTCTGTGTATAATACAGTGTGTCCACTCAGCATTAGGTGAGGCCTTCTTGATGAGTGCCGAAGTCCTTTTCTCATCCCTGCCATGGTCTGTGCACCATCACTGCAAACACCAATGCAGTTCTCCACTTTAGCCCATTCTCAGTCAGGGAAGCAGTTCAGCATTTTGAATAGCTCTTCAGCTGTGGCTCTGTCTCTGACATATTTACAAAAAAGTAGATCCTCACACATGGAGTTTGTCATGTCAAATCGTACATAAACCATAAACAAACAGTCTTTGTTGCCGTCAGTTGCTTCATCGAACTGTAAGGGCAAAACATTTGTCTTTGAGTTTATATACCAGCTGTTCTTTAAGATCGTTAGCAATGTCATTTATACGTCTGGCTGACAGTGTCATTGGACAGAGGGATAGTTTTTATTTTTGCAGCACTTGCGTCATCCAGCATGACAGAGACCATGTCTAATGGTGCAGGCAGTATCAGCTCCTCTGCTATGGAGTGGGGTTTTTTGCACTGAGCAATTTGGTACGCCACCTTATATGATGCTAACAGTGCTCGCTGGTTTACTGAAGTAGTATTCACAAAGCGGGACGATTGTTGGCAATATTCGGCACGTTTTCGCTGAAAAAAACTCAAGCGGCTTATCAGCGTGATTGGGGTGTAATGTCTTTAAGTGACGCCTTAATTTATTTGGCTTCATGCTGTCCGCAGCCAACATTTTTAGACACAGTAAACATACCGGTCTTTCCTCGTCTCCCACCGTAGTCACAGTGAAGCCAAGCGCCACATACGCTTCGTCATATTTCTCGTCTTAGCTTTCGGGAGACATACATTTGTCTCATTATCTCCGTCTCTCTCCGCCTTTCTTTTCATCTCTGTGAAATATTTTTCCATGGAGTCTCTTAAGGGTTTGTTATCTGCACTTCATATCTCCTGCTGTGTGCTCTTGTTCGGTGCAAAAAAAACTACTCCCCTGCGGGAAAAAAAGCAATGTTCCACGGGGTCACACGCGCCCCCTGGCATTGCTCCGAGGCCCACCCAGGGGGCGCGCCCCACTATTTGAGAAGGACTGGGTTAGGGTATCTGTGAAGTACCTGTAATAACGGCTGATGTAAAATGGGCTTTATAAAATCAATCTTGATTGATGTAAATCACACCAACTGACTGGTTCTTCTGATGTTGTTCACACAGGGAGACCATGTTGAGACATTCTCTACATCCAGAGAGCAACAGCAGGAAGATCACAGAGCTAAGAGGTCTCACCACTGCCCACATTGTGAGGAGATTTTCCCAATTCTATCAAAGCTAAAAAATACACCCTAAAAATCCACCCAGGAGAGAATCTATTTCCCTGCTCTGATTGTGGGAAGAGCTGTAAAATATCAAGGATCTGGTACTCCTGCTCTGACTGTTGGAAGAGTTTCTCTCAACATGGCCACATGAATGTGAGAATCCTCATCAGTTGTCTGACTAGCTAAGATTAAAATCATTCCATCACTTAATTCTCAAGAAAGAGTAGAACACTTGCAATCCCATTGTTTCTCACTGTGAGAGAACTGTGCAGAGGAAAGGGAACGTTATAGAATGTTAGCCTCTCTTTACTTTACTGATCAGTGTTCACCTGGTCAGTTTTGGTGTGTTTTGTTAGCTTCTACTGTAAAGATATTGAGATGACCTTGGATTTGCCCTTAGGGTTGAATATCCTCTGTGAGAAGCCGTCTCACAATGGAGTCTGATGGTTGACTGGGGTTGTTTTGCTTCCCTCTGCAGTGTTCTGTGGGAATGAGCTAGTAGACACAACATGTATCAGACAGAGATGGTGTGATGATCAGTTTTCACCATTAGTTTGGGTGGATACTTTTTATTTATTAAATTGTATTTTAAAACTAGATGAGTTATTTTAGTCATTAATAGTCATTAAGGCTTAATTTAAGCCTGTTTAATTTATCTGCCAATGAAAAATAGTGTGTATATGAATTTGTACTTTTGTTTTTCTTCTCTTTTGTGTAATGAATTACCAAAAACTATGTTTCAAGTGACATATTTACTGTTGTTCTGAAGCTGAACAAGACAGGAAGTTTAAATGAGCATCACAAAGCTAAATTTGACCTATTCACTAACATGTTTTGTCAGCATAAGCAGCTGTAGAGACATGCTAGAGTACTGTAACATTACTGATCTACTGAATCATTGTAGTTGTTGGGGGGTTATCTTTTACAGTCAATATAATGGTGTGGTGGATAAGCCTTCAATGCAAGCTGCAGGGGTTCTTTCAACAAGATGATTCTGACATTTTAAAGGTTAAAAGGTGGACTTTGTGGCCTTTATCGCAATGGTGATTAACGCACTGCCAAGGTGGAGAAAATATCTAGGAAGATAGAAAAAATTGTGGTTGCGGCGGAATCGGTTCCTGGGGCTGAAAGATTTATTGGCAAAAGAGTTACATGGAATATTGTAAAAAGCGCGATCACTCTCTCAGGTCCTAGAGCCTGAGAAGTGAGATATGGAGATTTAAAAGAAGGAAGAAATGGGAGTTTTGTTTGTTTTGGCAATGAACTATTTTATTAGGTGTGGAGTGTTAGTATCACTATTAAGTATGGATCGTATTTTTATTTAATTTATTTTTGTGGTTTCAAACCGTCCAGTGTGGTGGCGGCAATGCAACTTTTGGAAGTAGTCTGCCATAAAACCCACAGAAGAAGGAGAAGATGTCGTGGATGCTCTGTGGTAGTGGGGGGAACTTCCGGGGGACGCGCAACATTCTTCAGAACAAAGAAAACGACAGGACTGTGCTTTCCGTTTCTCTTTATTACTACAGGTATGTAATAGCACTTTTACACTGTCTAATATCGAAATAACGTCTTAACATGTTAGATAACAAATAAGTCAAGGTATTATCACGTTTGGGAAAGGTTTTGTGTAATGTTTGTGTCAATCGAGTGATTGAAGAACTTGATAAAAATGATATTTTACAAAGCACATGGCGCCGGGGTCCATAACACGTTTTCATTTGTGAGGCTTTCCAGGTTCGTATATAGGTCAGTGCGTTTCGCCTGGGGCATGTTCAGTACAAAAACGTTTTTGGAAAGTTTCAGATAGAAATGCCCTGAATAGAACTGACATGATTCGTTAGAATCAGAGCCATGTTTGCTCTATAATACATTTGTATCTGATCGTGGCCAACTTCTCCATCCTCCTGCTGGACGCAGCCCCTGGTACCCGCTTGTCCCTACGTATGTGAAACTAGTCATAATAATGATTAGCACAATAGTGGAATTTGCGGTTCGCCCTCAAAATAAAAGGCCCTCATTGAAAGTGATGCAAAACTGATACAAAATATTGGAATCATGTCAAATGTTGTTACTTAATTTAAAATGAATTACAAAAACTAATTATTTTGAGAAAAAAAACGGTTGAAATCCCACTTATGAAACGGGTTGGATTGTGCTCCCATGGAACGGGTGACACCCACAGAAAACAATTCTCAAGAGTTTATACAAATGTTAGCATCTTAGCTCTTATTGCAGGACTTTAACTGTGAAAATCACCTTCCCAGTCAGTCTATTGCAGGGGTACTCCAGTACTATTTAAGAAGGTCCGGTCACACAAATTTCTAGGTGGCAATGGTCCAGATGGATATTGTCATTTATTGGTGTAGTAACAAACCCCCAACATGTGACCCCAAATTGTTCACAACCCTCTTGTTGCGGAGAAAACATTTAGCAGTTTTAAAGCTAATATCCCGCAATTCTACACATTTTACGACAGGGCTGAGATGTTTTGTTGTTGCTGTTTTAAGCAATTCTACATGATTCCATGTCTTATGTGTGTTTATATGATACCAGGGGTTGAAGCCCAACCAAAACAGTATTATTATATTATTTTTGGGGGCACCTGTGGTCCATATTGACCCGTTCTGGGTCCGGACCGCATTCAACCAGTTGAGTATGCTGTTTCTTTTGTTTGTATTGGACATTCATATTGCACTGTACAGCCCTACCTATGTATTGTTCAGCCTACTCAGTGACACCCACAGAACACAACTATGTAGACTTTACACAAATATTAGCGTCTTCACTCTATTGCAGGACTCTGAAACCACTGTTGTCCAGGAGTTTAACCCTGTCAGCTAAATTGTCATGATAATCGTGTGTTTCAAAGTTTGTCTCTGTACATTTTGACAACGAGATGATCATAGCAAAAAAATATATATAATTCTGCATTTCCCGCTGTGCAAATGCATTGTTTCTCATTGCAAATAGGCTCAGGATTACTCCTTATAAAGTTGGGGAGCTGATAGGCCTTTTCAGAGCTTAAATAGCCAAAATGATTAGTCACAGGGCTCCCCGAGTGGCGCAGCGGTCTAAGGCACTGCATCTGTCACTACAGACCCTGGTTGGATTCCAGGCTGTATCACAATCCGGCCGTGATTGGGAGTTGCATAGGGCGGTGCAAAATTGGCCCCAGTGTCGGCCGGGTAAGCCATCATTGTAAATGAGAATTTGTTCTTAACTGACTTGGCCCAAACATTGGGCCAAACATTGACCGGACCAAATCTGAACCAATCACTCAGACATCATTAGGCAGGTTTCCATTGACCCAGGTGCATTCGAACAAAAAGCAATGTTGCAAAAATATATATTTGCGACGTGTGTAATGGAAGCGGCAGATATAGGAGAAATGTTCTAAAGCTCAACAACCATTTTTAATCGTTGGACGGGTGGGTTTTTCTTTTGTCAAAGTTTCTTTTATTCTGACAGGTGAGGATTGAAACAGTGTTTTTTTAAATAAATGATGATTGCCAAACCATTTTGACAGTACAGGGTGAGTCATTACGTCCAGCTGTTTTTATCGACACAAGTTACAGTGGGGAAACGTATTTAGTCAGCCACCAATTGTGCAAGTTCTCCCACTTAAAAAGATGAGAGGCCTGTAATTTTCATCATAGGCACATTCGTCAACTATGACAGACAAAATGAGGGGGAAAAATCCTGAAAATCACATTGTAGGATTTTATGAATTTATTTGCAAATTATGTGGTGGAAAATAAGTATTTGGTCAATAACAAAAGTTTCTCAATACTTGTTATATACCCTTTGTTGGCAATGACACAGGTCAAACGTTTTCTGTAAGTCTTCACAAGGTTTTCACACACCTGTCGCTGGTATTTTGGCCCATTCCTCCATGCAGATCTCCTCCTAGAGCAGTGATGTTTTGGGGGCTGTCAGCTTGGGCAACACAGACTTTCAACTCCCTCCAAAGATTTTCTATGGGGTTGAGATCTGGAGACTGGCTAGGCCACTCCAGGACCTTGAAATGCTTCTTACGAAGCCACTCCTTCATTGCCCTGGCGGTGTGTTTGGGGATCATTGTCATGCTGAAAGACCCAGCCACGTTTCATCCTTCAATGCCTTGCTGATGGAAGGAGGTTCACTCAAAATCTCACGATACATGGCCCCATTCATTTCTTTCCTTCCCCACGGATCAGTCGCCCCTGGTCCCTTTGCAGAAAACAGTTCCAAAGCATGATGTTTCCACCCCCCATGCTTCACAGCAGGCAATGGTGTTCTTTGGATGCAACTTCAGCATTCTTTTGTCCTCCAAGTAGCCCGTAGTTGAGTTTTTACCAAAAAGTTCTATTTTGGTTCTCATCTGACCATATGATCGTTCTCCCAATCCTCTTCTGGATCATCCAAATGCACTCTAGCAAACTTCAGACGGGCCTGGAGCAGCATGTACTGGCTTAAGCAGGGGGACACGTCTGGCTCTGCAGGATTGAGTCCCAGGCGGCGAGTGTGTTACTGATGGTAGGCTTTGTTACTTTGGTCCCAGTCTCTGCAGGTCATTCACTAGGTCGCCCCGTGTGGTTCTGGGGATTTTGCTCACCGTTCTTGTGATCATTTTGACCCCACGGGTGAGATCTTGCGTGGAGCCCCAGATCGAGGGAGATTATCCAGTGGTCTTGTATGTCTTCCATTTCCAATAATTGCTCCCACCGTTGATTTCTTCAAACCAAGCTGCTTACCTATTGCAGATTCAGTCTTCCCAGCCTGGTGCAGGTCTACAATTTTGTTTCTGTGTCCTTTGACAGCTCTTTGTCTTGGCTATAGTGGAGTTTGGAGTGTGACTGTTTGAGGTTGTTTGGACAGGTGTCTTTTTATACTGATAACAAGTTCAAACAGGTGCCATTAATACAGGTAACGAGGGAGACAGAGGAGCCTCTTAAAGAAGAAGTTACAGGTCTGTGAGAGCCAGAAATCTTGCTTGTTTGTAGGCGACCAAATACTTATTTTCCACCATAATTTGCAAATGAATTCATTAAAAAAATCCTCTACAATGTGATTTTCTGGATTTTTTTTCTTCTCAATTTGTCTGTCAGTAGTTGACGTGTACCTATGATGAAAATTACAGGCCTCTCTCATCTTTTTTAAGTGGAGAACGCACAATTGGTGGCTGACTAAATACTTTTTCCCCCACTGTAGTTACATGGAAACACACCCTAGAGGGCAATTGTCCCATCTATTTTCTATGCAAACTTTTTCTAAATGTCCAGAAAAAAATCACTGGACAAGTTATTGGAAACATAGCTACTGTTTCACAAGATTGGAAAAAGTACAGTACAGCAGAGTACAGGAAAGAAAAGTTTTTAGTTTCAGTACAATAACGTAATGTACTCTGTTAGGGGCGGGGCGATATGGACTACAAATCATACAGCTGTATCTTGAGTTTTTTTCAAACGTATGGGTGATTCAAGATTTCAATTTTGTTTTTCTCTAAGTAAGTGTTGTACAATTAAAGGTCAAATACACTGCATTTCAAACAGTCAGCTATAATCTAATGAATTCAGGGCTTGTGAAGTTATACCTAGGCTAAATATAAGCCATCCACAACCAATAAGACACACTAATTATTGTATTATTTTATAAAAAAATTGTTTAACCTGCTTTTTTTTGTTGGCAATAATCACTGATCTGGCTTTCAAGTTGGTCTATGAAAATGCAATTTTTTGTTACAAATGGACTAATTTATTGTAGCAGGCATTAGGCTATAGAAAATGAACACAAGTCTCATCAACAATCTCTCAAGCTCACGTGCTAGTGATTAACCAGCTAATCTTTATATTTCAAGATTAGCCAACTTGGATCTGTTTGCTAACAAGGTTGAACAGTTGAGTTGTTATGAACACACCATTCTGTCTGTCTCAACTGTTTGAAAAGCATGTTAGCCTGTCCACTTTGATTCAGATGTTGAAATCAAGTGGCCTACCTTATTTCTTAGAATGAGAACGAGTTGCCAATTCTTACAGTGGATTCAGAAAGTATTCAGACCCCTCCCCTTTTTCCATATATTCAGACACATTCAGTTGTTTCTATCTTTATCTATAATTGTTATTATGGTGTGAACGGGAAATACAGTTGGTTTTGATTGAAATAATACAGTGAAGACGGTTATTAAGGAAAATATTACATAGTGCTGCCTAAAACAAACTGCAACCTTGTACTAAATGGTTTTTGAGTCATTTATGAGAATTTCTGAAATCTACTATAGGTTAAGTGCACTTACATGGTTTAATTCAAAGTGTGCAATTTGTGTCTAATGTGAAATTAATAAATGGTTTGTTGTCAATGCTTAGCTACCTGATCTAATATATTTTTAGAGGATAAAGAAAGTGCCAGAAATGTCAAGACTAACTTTTGTGTCCGTTTCTCTATATTACTACTGGACGACTCAGATTAAGTCTGAGGCCGGTAACATCAACAGTGAGGACAAACCCAGCCTGCCTCTCTCCTTCCACACTGAGTCCAAACCTACAGTCACTGGGTCCTGATTGTGACAGTGGAGCCTGGTTTGCATCGCAATATCCAGAGATGGCATCAGTGAAGCTGGAAGACTGCAGTCAAACACTGGAGCTGAATGTCAACATTAAAGATGAAGAAGAGGAGGAGGAGATTGGGAAATCTGTTTCTCATGGTAAGAGCAGGTTCTATCTAACTATAAATTATATTTTTTTTGTCAAGCAGTGGCAAATATACAGCACCTACTCATTCAAGGGTTTTTCTTAATTTTTACTATTTTCTACATTGTAGAATAATAGTGAAGACATCTAAACTATAAAATAACACAATGGAATGATGTAGTAACCAAAAAAGTGTTAAACAAACCAAAAATATATTTTTGATTTTAGATTCTTCAAAGTAGCCACCCTTTGCCTTGATGACAGATTTGCACACTCTTGGCATTCTCTCAACCAGCTTCACCTGGAATGCTTTTCCAATAGTCTTGAAGAAGTTCACACACATGCTGAGCACTTGTTGGCTGCTTTTCCTTCACTCTGCGGTCCAACTCATCCCAAACCATCTCAATTGTGTTGAGGTCGGTTGATTGTGGCCAGGTCATCTGATGCAGCACTCCATCACTCTCCTTCTTGGTCAAATAGCCCTTACACAGCCTGGAGGTGTGTTGGGTCATTGTCCTGTTGAAAAACAAATGATAATCCCACTAAGCGCAAACCAGATGGGATGGCGTATGGCTGCAGAATGCTGTGGTAGCCATGCTGGTTAAGTGTGCCTTGAATTCTAAATAAATCACCAGCAAAGCACCATCACACTTCCTCCTCCATGCTTCACGGTGGGAACCACACATGTAGAGATCATCCATTCACCTACTCTGCATCTCACAAAGACACTGCGGTTTAAACTAAAAATCTCAAATTTGGACACATCAGACCAAAGGACAGATTTCCACCGGTCTAATGTCCATTGCTCATGTTTTTTGGCCCAAGCAAAGTCTCTTCTTCTTGTTGGTGTCCTTTAGTAGTGGTTTCTTGCAGCAATTCGACCATGAAGGCCTGATTCACGCAGCTCTCCTCTGAACAGTTGATGTTGATGTGTCTGTTACTTGAACTATGTGAAGCATTTATTTGGGCTGCAATTTCGAGGCTGGTAACTCTAATGAACTTATCCTCTGCAGCAGAGGTAACTCAGGGTCTTCCTCTCCTGCGACGGTTCTCATGAGAGCCAGTTTCATCAATGCGCTTGTTAGTTTTTGCAACTGCACTTGAAGAATCTTAAAGTAATAATGGACTGTTTCTCTTTGCTTATTTGAGCTGTTCTTGCAATAATATGGACTTGGTCTTTTACCAAATAGGCCTATCTTCTGTATACCACCCCTACCATGTCACTACTCAACTGATTGGCTCAAGCGCATTAAGAAATTCCACAAATGAACTTTTAACAAGGCACACCTGTTAATTGAAATGTATTCAGGTGAATACCTCATGAAGTTGGTAGAGATAATGCCAAGAGTGTGCAAAGCTGTCATCAAGGCAAAGGTTGCTTACTCCAAAGAATCTCAAATATAAAATATATATATTGATTTGTTTAACACTTTGTTGGTTACTACATGATTCCATATGTTATTTCATAGTTGTGATGTTTTCACTATTATTATACAATGTAGAAAATAGTAAAATATAGAACCCCTGGAATGAGTAGGTGTTCAAAATTTTGACTGGTACTGTATGTGAATTTGGGAATATCTACTATAGGTTAAGTACCGGCACCTCAAATATCTAGTGCTTGAGCTCCTGTTCCTCTTATAGAATGTTAGCTCAACAGTATTGTGGAGCTCCTGCACCTAAATATAAACAGTACCGGCACCCAAAATGAGTACCGCACCTATTTCAGCCCAAGTCAAGCACTGAATTAGGGGATTTAACAAGAAGAAATATAAAATATTTTTAGAGAATAAAGAAAGTGCCAGAACTGTCAGGACAATGACTTTTTGTGTCTGTTTCTCATTGTTACTACAGGACCACTAGAATTAAATCTGAGGCCGGTAACATCAACAGTGAGGACAAATCCAGCCTGCCTCTCTCCTTCCACACTGAGTCCAAACCTACAGTCACTGGGTCCTGATTGTGACAGTGGAGCCCATTATGCACTGCAGGATCCAGAGATGGCATCAGTGAAGCTGGAAGACTGCAGTCAAACACTGGAGCTGAATGTCAACATTAAAGATGAAGAAGAGGAGGAGAAGGTTGGGAAATCTGTTTCTCATGGTAAGAGCAGGTTCTATCTAACTAAGTTTGTGTTATTCATTCAACTTCTCACTGTGCATGAAAAGTTGCAGTAGAACTGTTTCATGATGAACTGTTTCAATGAGAAGGTAGATATTATTTCATGCTACTGACCGTTTATGGTTTTACACCAGTATTGCAGCATGTGTTTTATTCACTGGGCTATCTGGAGTGATCAGAGAGTAGACTAAAGAAGTCAAGTAAACAAACTGCTAATGTTTTAAAGTTCTATTAAATGAGTCTGTGTAGTTACTAACCCTTGTGATAGTGAGTGGAGGATGATATGGCTTCTACATCTGCATTGCTTGCTCTTTGGGGTTTTAGGCTGGGTTTCTGTAAAGCACTTTGTGACAACTTCTGATGTAAAAAGGTCTTCATAAAATACATTTGATTAACATGTACATCACACCAACTGACTGGTTCTTCTGATGTTGTTCACACAGGAGACCATGTTGAGACATTCTCTACATCCAGCGAGCAACAGCAGGAAGATCACAGAGCTAAGAGGTCTCACCACTGCCCACATTGTGAGGAGAGTTTCTCCATTTTATCAAAGTTAAAAAATACACCTAAAAATACACACAGGAGAAATCTCAGAATTTCACAACATCAAAGGCTCTGACAGTTAATCAGAGAGTGCACAGGAGAGAAGTCTTACTCCTGCTCTGACTGTGGAAAGAGTTTCTCGACTGGGCGACATAAAAACACATGAACGTATACATACGGGAGAGAAGCCTTACTCCTGCTCTAATTGTGTAAAATAGCTCACAACATCAACTGAGCTAAGAGTTCATCAGAGATCACACACAGGAGAGAAGCCTTACTCCTGCTCTGATTGTGTAAAATGCTTTACAACATCAAATAGGCTAAAAGTTCATCAGAGAACACACACAGGAGAGAAGCCTTACTCCTGCTCTGACTGTGGAAAGAGTTTCTCTCAAATGGGCACTTAAAAAAGACACCAAGGTAAACATAAAGGAGAGAAGCCTACTTCTGCTCTGACTGTGGGGTGAGTTTCTCTCAACTGGGCCACTTAAAACAACATGAACTTATACACACAGGAGAGAAGCCTTACTCCCCTGCTCTGACTGTGGAAAGAGTATCTCTCGACTGGGCCACTTAAAAACACATGAACGTATACATACAGGAGAGAAGGCTTACTCCTGCTCTGAGTGTATAAAATGCTTCACAACATCAACTGAGCTAAAAGTTCATCAGAGAAACACAGGAGAGAAGCCACTCCTGCTCTGATTGTGTAAAATGCTTCAGAACATCAACTGGGCTAAAAGTTCATCAGAGAACACACACAGGAGAGAAGCCTTTCTCCTGCTCTGACTGTGTAAATGCTTCAGAACATCAAAGGTGCTAATAGTTCATCAGAGAACACACACAGGAGAGAAGCCTCACACCTGCTCTAATTGTGTAAAATGCTTCACAACATCAACGGAGCTAAGAGTTATCAGAGATCACACACAGGAGAGAAGCCTTACTCCTGCTCTAATTGTGTAAAATGCTTCACAACATCAAATGAGCTAAGAGTTCATCAGAGATCACACACAGGAGAGAAGCCTTACTCCTGCTCAGACTGTGGAAAGAGTTTCTCTCAAATGGGCACCTTAAAAAGACACGAAGGTAAACATAAAGGAGAGAAGCCTTACCACTGATCTTAATGTGGCAAGAGTTTATCCTGATTTGGGCAATGTAAAAACACCAACGGATACACACTGGAGAGAAGCCTCATCACTGCACTGACTGGGAGAAGAGATTCTACAGATTGGGCCATTTAAAAAGACACCAATGTATAAAGGTGAAATCCTCATCAGTTCTCTCAGACCAGCTAAGATTAGTCACTCCACTTAATTCTCATCTCATAAAAGAAGTGGTAACAGTTAATTGGATCAAATGAAGAAAGCGTAGGACACTAGTGTAATCCTATTGTTTCTCACTGTGAGAGAACTGTGCAAAGGAAAGGGAGCGTTATAGAATGTTAGCATCTCTTTACTTTACTGATCTGTGAGCTCCTGGTCAGTTTTGTGTTTTGTTAGCTTCTACTGTAATGATATTGAGATTACCTTGGATTTGCCCTTAGAGTTGAATATCCTCTTTGAGGCGTCTCACAATGGAGTCTGATGGTTGACTGGGTGGTACTGATTCCTTCTGTGTTTTCTGTGGGAATGAGCTGTTAGACACAACATACACTGTGTGTACAAAACATTATGGACACCAGCTATTTCCATGACATTGACTGAACGCTATGATCCTTAATGATGTAGGTTTTGTGTATTTATTATAGATCCCCATTAGCTTTCAGCAAGAAACTGCAGTTGCAGGGGCTATGGAATGAAAACACTGGACACTGGAGAATTTGAAAAGCATTGCCTGATTTGATGAGTTTCTGTACTGATGGAAGGGACTAGGTTTGGGAAAAAACATGAGTACATGCATCCATGCTGTGTGTCAGTGTTTCAGGCTGGTGGTGATGGTGTGTTTTCATGGCACATATTGGTTCTCTTGATAAAAGTGCAGCAACGTTTGAATGCCACAGGATATCTAAACATCATTGCCAATCAAAGATGTATCCATCTGTAAATGAATGAGGAAAATGGGGAATTGGAATTTGGGTTACTTTGTGAATTGACTGTAATTGAAATGGAATTGACCTGACATTTGCTAACCCTGTGATAGTGAGTGGGGGATGATATTGCTAATCATTTTCAAAGGGAAGCTGGTTTGAAGTTTCTGTCCTATATCTCAGATTAAGAAAGATAAGTAAAACATATATATATATATATATATATATATATATATATTTATATAGAGAGAGAGAGAGAGAGAGAGAGAGAGAGAGAAATTAAATTTTGGGCACTAAGTACTTCAATATTTACTTCCACAAATGTTTTAAACTGGTACCTGCTACCTCAGAGACTTGTAGGCGTCCTAGAGCGAAACAACAGACATGAACTTCTTGGTGAGTCTCACCTTTCGATGTGTAGGCCAAACTTCTGGACGCTACAGATAGAAGTCTCCTGGTCTGACAAACAACACTGTAGTTCTTCCACCGCAGATGAGGAAAGCGACCTCAGAGGATGTGGTGGATTGAGACGCAGCCATGCAAAAAATACATCTCTAGCTTAAACAGACAGATTTTGATGGGGATTGTTATTATGATGCTAATTTGATTTCCACAGGGGTGCTCTAAGGTTTCTTAAAGCACATCAACGTATAAATAAAGAAGAGATGCGGTAACACTTCCTTTTTATGGGGTCCCTTATTACAGTGTAATTACATGTGGAACTACACTGTAAACAAGTATTGTAGTTAATTGTAATGACACATAGTTACAATGTAATAACATGTACCTGGTAGTAATTGTCTGGTCTGTGATTCCGATTTATTAACAACTGTGACAAAGGTTGGGACCCTTGTGGATGCTCTGGGTGTCTGAGATATTATAGCCTATGCTCAATAGGCTCTAATTAATATTTGCCAGCAATATACTCCCTGCATCACACTGCTAGCTAGCCTCTGAAGCTAAGCAGGGTTGGTCCTGGTCTCGGTCCCTGGATGGGAGACCAGATGCTGCTGGAAGTGGTGTTGAAGGGGCCAGCAGGAAGCACTCTTTCCTCTGGTCAAAAATACAACACCCCAATGCAGTGATTGGGGACATTGCCCTGTGTGCCGTGTTTCAGATGTGGAGCTGAAATGGGTGCTCCTGACTGTCTGCGGTACTTCAAAGATCCCATACCACTTATCGTAAGAGTAAAGGGTGTTAACCCCAATGTCCTGGCTGAATTACTAATCTGGCCCTCAACATCACATGGCCACCTAATCATCCCCTAGCTTCCAATCGGCTCATTATATCCCCATCCTCTTCGCTGTAACTATTTCACAGGTTGTTGCTGTAAAATGAGAATGTGTTCTCAGTCAACTTACCTGGTAAAATAACAAACATTTTACTTAAACATGAATGTGCACTGTTCAAAATATATCTCCAGTCAATGTTGTTGCTAGCACTTGCCTCCAAAATAAAAGCATCCCATCTGCTAATCTGGTTGAGCTTACTTAAAACAGATCTAATACAAGTGTTATGTATGCGGATGACTCAACACTATATACATGTCAGCTACTACAGTGATTGAAATGACTGCAACACTTAACAAAGAGTTGCAGTAGTTTCAGAGTGGGTTGAAAGGAATAAGTTAGTACTAAATATTTATAAAACTAGAAGCATTGTAATTGGGACAAATCATTCACTAAACCCTAAACCTCAACTAAATATGTAATAATAATGTGGAAATTGAGCAAGTTGAGGTGATAAACTGCTAGGAGTAACCCGCGATTTTAAACTTTCATGGTCAAAAAATATTGATACAACAGAAGCTAAGATGGGGGAAAATATGTATACTAAAGGTGTTCACCTTCTTAACCACACAATTATCAACAAGGCAGGTCTAATAGGCCCTAGTTTTGTCACACCTGGACTACTGTACAGTCGTGTGGTCAGGTGCCACAAAAAAGGACTTCTTAAGAAACGTAATTGGTTTAGAACAGCAGCACGGCTGGCCCTTGGATGTACACAGAGAACTAATATTAATAATATGCATCTCTCATGGCTCAAAGTGGAGGTGCTGACATGTTGGGTGCAATTGAGTGTCTGTTTGAGCTACTGGCGCACAGCTGGTCACCCATGGCTACCCCACAAGACATGCCACCAGAGGTTTTACAGTCCCCAAGTCAGAACAGACTATGAGAGGTGCACAGTACTACATAGAGCCATGACTACATGGAACCCCATTCCACATCAAGTAACTGATGCAAGTACTACAATTAGATTTTAAAAACACCTTATCGAACAGCGATGGGGAAGCAACACAAATATAGCAGACACATGCATACAGACACACACGATAACATACGCACTACACACACATGTACACATGGATTTTTGTAATGTAGATATGTGATAGTGGTGGAGAAGGGGGCTGAGGGAACACAGTGTGAATGAAATCTGTGAATGTATTGTAATGTTTTTTTAATTGTATGAACTGCCTTAATTTTGCTCGATCCCTGGGATCCATAGCCAATACAAGTCCAGATGAAGAATAAGAACCTATTTCAAAGCATAGTACATGTAATGTTAGCCAAGTACAATGTAATTACTTAGTTGTTACATTATGATTTAGCTAGTTAAATGAAGTGTATCTTTAGGAGTACTTGTAATTAATATGTACAGTACATTACCTCCATCCTGACAACCTGGCCCTCACTCTAAAGCTTGTGTGTGGAAGTGACATCCAAGTGGGAGAATAAATACACTAGTACACCACTGATAGAAGAATTTGCAATGACTCAATTATT